>NW_022103911.1:10985684-10987513 GCF_000313985.2 Echinops telfairi
TGAATGGATTGTGATAAGAGTTGCATGAGTCCCTAATAAAACGATTGAAAAACAAACAAAAAGAACCTGAAATCCTTACAGTTGGACCAGAAGGTAACATCATGATGAACAGAGAAAAGATTGACATTATCAAGAATTTCATTTTACATGGATGTACAATCAATGTTCATGGAAGCAACAGCGGGGGATCAAACAATGCAATGCTTTGCATTGGGTAAATCTGCTGCACAAAACCTCTTTCATAGGTTGAAAGACGAAGCTATTACTGTGGGATTAACATACCCAAGCTTGGGTATTTTTCACATGCTCTTGAAGGTTGGACATTAAAAAAGGAAGACCAAAGAAGCATAGATGTATTGGACTTATGGTACTGATAAAGAATATTGAAAGTACCATGGGCTGCCAAAGAAAAACAGATCTGTCTTGAAAGAAGTACAACCAGGTACTCCTTAGAAGCAAGGATGGCAAGACTTCATCTCACTTATCCTGGACATGTCAAGGGAGACCAGGTCCTGAAGAAGGGTATCATTCTTGGTAAACTCAGGGGGAGAGAGAGGAAGGCCCTTGACTGACAACGTGGCTACAACAATGGGCTCAATAAGAACAATTAATACTGAGAGATAGTGATATCAGAAATATTCTAATCAAACATATATACATTTCTACTCAAATAAAAGTATTGGTTTCTACATGTTATCATACCTATTCATATTTTTGCGTGCTAATATGGCTCATTTTAATCTAAACCACCCCACATGTGTCAGAGGAGAACTGTGCTCTTTGGGTTATTCAGTGGATGACTTGTGGGGATTGGATAACAGTAACTGTTTTCTAAGATGCCTGTGGATGGATTTGAACTCTCAAACTTTTAGTTAGCATCATAGCTAACCATTTATACCAACCGGGATTTACAAAGTAATGGCAAACTCTCTTAAATATTAAGAATGCTATATCGCCAATGACATGATGAACAGAAATACTGGTGGATAATTAGTTTTTGTTGGGAAACTAAAATATTACTCCATGCAGGAACATGTTTGAAACAGAAGTAGACTAATATTAATGACTGAGATGGTAACAGGCATGGTCTGCAACAAATAGGCCATAATGTCTTTCTATATTTATGTGATTTGGGTGATGATACTCAAGAAGCCATATAAGAAAGGTTTCTCTAACCTACCGCATTCACTTGGGTGGTCATGGAAGCAATTACAATTGTGATGATATTTTACATTCTGATTTTTTAGAGCCATCTTCAAAATGAAATTACATTAATGCAACTTGTTAATATAGCTGTTAGACAAAGTGAAGCTTATTATAGCCACTTACTTGTTATGAGTCATTGAAGGATTTCCAAAAGTTATTGTGACATATCCTCTTAATCATTTTATATTTGTTTCCATTTCTGGATTCTTGCTAATTTTGTTTTGCAGCACTAGATTCTGTAATAATTACACAGGCCATTTTGCAAGAAATGTTATTGCTTTTCATCTCATAAATGTCTGGTGGGTATAGAAATTCTCCCGTGAATTGCTCGCCTTTGTTAGAGTCACTCCCTAGTTGCTCATTACATTACATATGTTGAGATATAATGAATAAGCAACCTTCTTGAACCAATCACTTTTTATGAGATAAATCAATCATTTGACTTCCCCTATACTTTATAGGCTGGCAAATCTCATAGTTGATTTAAACTTATTTATTTATATTTTATGCACTAATGTGTGAAAAACTAATTATATTATTGATATATGTGTGTTTATATTATTTCATTGTAAGCAACACCAGTATATGCAAATTGTCCAACTATATAGCTAAATATACTCTGA
>NW_022103911.1:10988844-11008970 GCF_000313985.2 Echinops telfairi
TCACATGCACAGTCATGTTTGTGATGGGAAATTCCAAAGTTGAAGTCTTGATATAATTGATGTGGCTGAATCGGATGTAAACCAAACTCTATCTTAAAATAAACCTTAATATGAGCCATACCCCTTCCTTTGCCTTCCTGGGAAGAGAACCTGACATTTAGAGGCTTAGCAATGTGTGACCTTCCTGAAGGCCCTTGAAAATAAGACTCTTCCTGAAGTTACCGTCACCAAATAAGCAGGGCTGAATACCCAATGTAGAGCTTGCAAACATGCACTTAGGAGAGTTTATAAATATTTACATGCATTTTTTATGTAGTCTTAGAATTATTTATGATCCTACATGTTTTGGAAATAAAGAGGTTTTTTAACTTCTGGAAGGTTTATAAAATCTGGGACATTTAAGCACAAATTTTATATATTCTAATGTTATCTTTTAAAATTGCTATGAGTAATAATTGCCCTGAACTAGAGTTTGCTGGTAAAGCAGTCTAACCAGCTGCATCAAAGTTAGTACAACCCCTGTTACAGCTGGAGGAATTCCAGAGGTGTTTCAGGAAGAGAGGGGTACTTTAGATTTAGGTATGAAGCTATCTACCCTTTGTGAAAGGATTTTAGAAAGGATTTCAAAGCATCAACAAATATACTCAAATGAAAAATATGAAATTTGGGGAAAAGCAGGTTGCTTCCTATATCCTACTACTAATTTATGGATTAGACTTAATTAAAACCTGCCCTCCCCAAATTTCTCCATGGTCCTGTAATATGAGTTCTTCCTGTTAATCCACACGATACAAGACACAATAATTAATACACTAAAAAAAAACACTTGTGGTTGTGTTAGGTTAGGTTCTTTACTGATGCAAAACCAATAACATATGTGAATATATACGTCATTGATATGATATTAACATAGAGGCTGTTGGATGCAAAGGAGCATGAATCTGCAATCAGCAGGGCAGATGGCAGAGTAGACGGTTGGCCCCTGAGGCTCTCAGAGTCACTGGGCAAAATGCTGGGTTATTGGCTCAAGTCCAAAGAACTGGAGGCCAGTGAACCTGATGCAAAATGCAGACCCTGCAAAAGTTAGCTATCTACCAAATAGTGTCCACTTGTATAGAAATTAGGCGACACCTACTGGAGACTTTGTTTACATCGTATGAGTGCTAAAGCCTGAGTAAACTGAGTAACGGGACTACAATCCAATTTAACTGTTTACAACTGATTTGCTGTCCACAGTAGGGCCTATGATGGTGGTAATTACATTGTGTTATCTAACACCATAGGAGGATTACTGGACCTTAATTGATAAACTCGTGAAAAGCCTGGTCCAATCAATTTAACACAAAACCTAACTATGACAATGAGGAGTTAAGACTTCTTTCAGTTTCAACCCTCAAATGGATGTAAATATATGCTAGTATTGATTTGTACATTTTCACATTCGGTGTTTTTGTTTTCCTAATCAGATGACCACAGCCTTTGTAGCACAGAAGCTACCAAACATCTTAAAAATCTTACAACCACTTAGTGAGCTCCAAGAACTCTTAACCAGAGAACTCATTTTATTAGCCACGTTATCCAATCTCTTTGTTATATCTTTCCCATTTAAAATAGACAATCCAATCCTTATCATCCTCAGTACTCTAGTTTTGTAGAATGGAGAAATGGAATAATGAAAATTAAATAGCAAAATTCTGTTAAATTCACATTGTATCCTGGAATAAAGTTATTTTCATACTCCTTAACTTAAGGTCCAACCCATGTGGGCCTTATCAACACAATCTCTATGAATAAATTACCTGAAGACCCGAGATATTTCCTGATTTTGTGTGTTATTGTTAGGCACCGTTGCATCATTTCTCACTCATTGTGCTCCTGAGCACCACAAAATGAAACACTGCCTGGTCCTGCATTATCCTCACAAGTTTTATGTTTGAGTATTTATACTTATTCCAAAGAAAGAGTACCCAATTGGGTTAGTCTGGGTACTTTAGAGAAACAAATCCACAGAAACTCAAGTATAAGAGAGAGTTTTATATAAAGACTAAGTGCACATCAAGAAAATATCCCAACCCAGTGCTACCCAAGCCCACAAGTCCAACATTAACCCATTCACCCATACGTCCAATACCAATCCACAAAGTCCTCCTCCATCTCACAAAACACACACTATGATGCTGACTGCAGAAGGAAAGCTGAGTTAGTGAACGTGTAAACATCTCAGCCCTGGCAGGGGTCTCCACATGGGTTCTCCAGAATCCAGGGCTGCATTGGGGTAGGTCCATGTGGCTTCTCCTCAAGGATGTCTTGCAGGAAGTGAGCCTTGTCACCTAAAGCAGGGAACTGGGTAAGGCAGCTGCACCCTGGTCTGACCATCGGAAAGCAAGAGACCTAAGAATTAGAGAGGCTCACTGAGCCATTTATCCCTCTGCCCTTTAATTAACCCCACATGTGTTTATTGGCCAGGTTGGCATAATAAACTACCTCAATCCACCCCTTGCCAAACTGGCACCTGTACATAAATCTTTAGCTTTACTATTGAAATTAAATAGCACCTACACCTAAATCCTATAAGCCTGTGAATATGTTCCTCCACCTATGAAAGTTTGTAAGCCAACCACTTCATGTCTTTATCCCCACAATTTTAAGTATCCAATTTATATACTGCCCACTTACATCAAGCCAGTTCTCTGAGAAGACAATCATATTTTTCAACATGAAGAGTCTTCATTCCAGTTGGAACCTTGTGAAGTCTGCATCCATAAGCAAAGTCAAATCCGGCCAGGCCATCCATAGAGTCAGCAACAATATGCACCAGTTCACAGGCTCAAAAATCTCTATCTGGTCGGGTTCTGGTCAACTCAATGTGGGCTGCCTTACTCAGCCTCCACAGCGTGCCCATTGGTCACCTTGCCTTTAGACCATGGGCTCTCACTAATACTCAACAGGCCAAGCACCCTCATGCTAGGTCATGAACTTTAGACCAGTCATCCACTCTCATCATCAAGCTTTTTTTCCTGTAAACCAAGTCCACAGGTGTCAGTGACCAAACTTAACACAGCTCTTTATTGCTGCATTTCTCCCACTTCCACTCAACAAGTTGATCCAGGTGGTCACGTAGCAAGCATTTCAGCCTGCTCACAGGCTCCCTTTAACATTCATTCCCAGAGAGGAGTTTTCTTCATGGTTTCAGATTTTCCCCAGCTTCTGACAAAGATCATTGGTCCTGAGTACTCCAAAGCACTGGGTTGGGCATATCTTTTCAAAGCTTTCTTTGCAGGCATGGCCTAAACCCATCTAAAGATCAAATTTTAATGGCTCAAAGCAAGTGGGCTTACAAACTTTCTATTTTCATACTTCCAAGATTTACCCCTTACAACATCCGAGTAAATAGTGTGGCTTTATCTGACCTCTGGCTAGACAAGAATAACTACTATGAGGGAGAGATCAAACAAACATCTACTCTCCATCTTATGATTTGTTTCTCCAGTACTTCACTCCTGGTACCGTAATGTGTTAGTCTGAGTACTTTAAAGAAACAAATCCACAGAAACCCATGTATAAGAGAGAATATTATATAAAGGTTAAGTGTGCACCAAGAAAACATCCCAACCCAGTGCTGCCCAATCCCACAAGTCCAACATTAACCCATATGTCCAACACCAATCCAAAAAGTCCTCATAAAACAGATGCAATGATGCCAACTGCAAGAGGAAAGCCAAGTCAGTGAATGTGTAAACATCTCAGTGCTGGCAGGCATCTCCACATGGGTGTTCCAGCACCCAGAGCTGCATTGGGGTAGGTGGATGTGGCTTCTCCTCAGGGATGTCTTGCAGGATGTGAGCCTTGCCAGCTAAAGCAAGGAACTGGCTAAGGCAGCCTGGTCCAACCATCAGAAAGCAAGAGACCTGAGAACTTGAAAGGCGAGCCTCACTGAGCCATTTATCCCTCTGCCCTTCAATTAACCCCACATGTGTTTATTGGCCAGGTTGGCACAATGAACTAACTACCTCACCAATAGAATGCTCAAATTATAGAACAATATAACTGATATCACAGGAAAGTGAAACTGTGCTGAAGATCATACAGCAATGATTGCAGTAGTATATTGATGGGGAGCTGTCAGATTCAGGCCAGATTTAGAAGGGGACGTGGAACAAGGTATATCATTGCTGACATCAGAGGAATTTTGGATGAAAACAGAATACCAGAAAAAAATGCATATTTTTTACTATGCCAAAGCATTTAACTTTGTGTTGTTATGTAAAACTATGTAAAACCTTTAAAGAATGAGAACTCCAGAATGCTAAATTGTCCTCATGCAGAACTTGTGCATGTCTCAAGAGCAGTTATGTGACCAGAACAAGAGACTAATGCTGTTCAAAAACAGGAAAGGTGTCCAACAGTGCTGAATCATCTCACCATGCTTATTCAATCTGTATGCTGAGAGAAAAATCAGTGAACTAGGTAGGCTTATGTAAAGAAGAGTGTGGCACTAAGATTGGAAGAAGGCTTATTAATAACCTTCAATAAGCAGATAATATAACCTTGCTTACATGACCTGCTGATGAAGACCACGGATTTCAGTGTTCAGAATGGATTATGATTTTATATAAAGAAAATCAAAATATTCACAAGTGAAACATTGGATGATGTCATGATGGAGAAAATGTTTAAAACTAACAAATATTTTGCCTTGCTTGGATCCACAATCAATGCTTATTGAAGCAATGCTTATTGAAGTCAAGACATCCAGCGAGTATTTGAATTAGATAAACTTTCTGTACAAGACCTCCTTACAGTATTGAAGAGCAAGACTAGTGCTTTGGGTGTTTTCAACTGCCTTTTGTCTACATAAAAGTTGGATAGTGAATAAAGACTGAAGAAGAAGTGATGCATTTTGAATTGTGGTACTGGTGACCAGTATTGAAAGTACCATGGACTGCTAAATAGACAAATTAATCTGTCTTGAAAGAAGTATGGCCAAGTACTTTTTAGGACAAACAATGGCAAAGCTTAATCTTACATACTATGGACTTATTGTCTGAAGAGGCCGGTCCCTGGAGAAGGACATCATGATTGGTACAGTGAAGGGGCAGTGAAAAAGAGGAAGGCCCCCAATGAGACAGATTGATAACAATGGCTGTAACCATGTGTTCAGGCCACCTGGATCCTCCTGTGGAATAGAAGTGGAAGAAAGGCAACAATGAAGAATAGGGTTGTGTTTGGACATATTCCATTGATGCCTGTGGACTTGATCTACAGAAACCAGATGAGGGAGAAAAGGAAGGAGTCTGAAGTTTAAGGAATTGTGTGGATACTGAGTTTATGAGCATAACATAGACATTAGAGCTAGGGCTGATGAGAATTTTTGAAGGAGATGGACTATATGAAGTGTAGGTAGGTATGTGAACTTCTGAGCTTGCAACTGTTATCTCTTTAACAAAGCTTGGATGGCAGCTAAGATTAATGAGCAGAACTTGACCAGATGAATAGAAATATGTTTATTCTGTAGGCTGGTGTTAATTTTTTTCATTCTAATGGATTTCCCTGGAATTTACTTTGCAAATGGCTGGGGATGCTCAAAATTTCAAGTGGAGTAAATTTTGTTCAAATGAAAAAAACTTGCATAGCTTCTCAGAGTATGGGATTTAAACATTGATACCCAAAATAGAGAGTGCGGGGGTACAGTAAAAGCGTGAAGTGACTGGTTTGCATGCTTTCATGGGTATGTTTAGTCTCAAATCAGTGAGACAAGGGAGGGAAGGATCCTGCATTAGTACCTAGAGTCAAAGGAGACTTGACAAAGTCCCTATCATAGCTGGAGCATTGAAATAGACGCAATGTCATCTTGAGTATACTACATTCACTTTTGGATCACCCAAGTTCAAGTGTGAAGTCACAAGGAGGCAGGAAAAGGCAGTAGCCCTGAGCAATCTCACTGGGAAGGCAGGGAGGCACAGGTTAACTTATGGGAAGAACAAACAGATGAAGTAAAGACCTACGCAAGGACTTAAGGGAATCCCCCTGAAGACCAAGATAGGCAAATCAATGAAAGCTATACCATTTTCCCTCCCCAATTCTGACCTGATGAATTAACAAAAAACAAACAAACAAAAAGCCTTGACTGTCTTTATCACAAATCATTTGACAAATTTCTTTGCAGAATGTATTGGTTGTGTTAATCTCATTTACAGGAAGAAACAAATCACTGCCAACTATATATAATGTGCTAATGTAGAAAGTGTCCACTGTAGAACAGACCATCAATTTCTCACATTTAAGTTCAAGAGGAAGATGAAGAAAATTAAACCAAAATCACCAGAGTCAAAATATGGCTTCGAGTCTATTCCACCTGAATTTTGAGAAAACTTCAAGAACAGATTTGACTCATTGAAAGATGGCCAGATGAGCTATTGGAGACTCAGGACCATCATTCGTGAAGAAAGGAAAAGGTGATTCAAATGAAAGGAAAGTAAGAAAAGATCAAAGTGTGCATCAGAAGAGACTCTAAAACTTGCTCCTAATTGTACAGTAGCTAAAGCAAATGGAAGAAAGGATGAAGTCAAGAAGCTGAATAGAAAATCTCAAAGGGGAGCTCAAGAAGACAAAGTCAAATGCAACCAAATGTGCAAGGACATAGAATTAAAAAGCAACAAAGGAATAACACACTCAGTATATCAGAAACTGAAGGAACTGAACAAAACTTCAAGCAGAATTGCATTTTTGAAATATTCTACGGGCAAACTATTGAGTGATGCAAGAAATAAGAGAAGGTGGAGAGAATACACAGAGTGGCTCTACCAAAAAGACCTTGCTGACAGTCCTCCGTTTCAGCGGGTAGCAAATGAGCAAGAACCACTGGTGCTGAAGGAATAAATTGAAAATGCATTAGCCAAAGACTAGGCTTCAGGAATGGATGGAATACCAATTGAAAGCACCTGAAACAGTCACTAGCCTATGCCAGGAAATTTGGAAGATAGCTATTTGACCCACTAACTGGAAGAGATCCATGTGACCCAGCAGAATATTCAAACTATAGAGCAGTCTCACTGATATCTTGTGCAAATAAAATGTTGCTGAAAATCATCCTGCAGTACATTGTAGCAATACACTGAGAGGGAACTGCTAGAAGGCCAAACTGGATTTGGAAGAGGATGTGAAACAAGGAATGTCATTGCTGATGTCAGATGGATATTGGCTGAAAGCAAAGAATAGCAGAAGACGTTTACTTGTGTTTCACAAACAATGCAGAAGACTTCAACTCTGCTGATCACAATAAAGTGTAGATAAACTGGAGAAGAATAAGAATTCCAGAACTTTGCATTGTGCTCATGCAGAAATTTTGCATGAATCAAGAAAAAATTGTGCAAAGAGAATCAGAGAATACTGCATGGTTTAAAATCAGGAAAAGTGCGCATCAGGGATGTGGCCTTTCGCTATACATGTTCAATCTGTGTGCTGAACAAATCAACTGAAAAGCTGGATTATATGAAGAAGAACGTGGCATCAGGATTGGAGGAAGGCTTATTAACCTATTGTATACAAATGATACAGCTTTGATTACTGAAAGTGAAAATGACTTGAAGCACTGATGATTATGATAAGATTTATATGATAAGAATTATAGCTCCACGTAAGGAAGACCAAATTCATCACAAATGGACCAATAGGTAATATCATGATCAACTGAACTGAGAAAATGTTGAAATTGTCAAGGATTTTGTCTTCCTTGAATCCACAATCAATGCTCATGACAGCAGCATTAGGTAAATCTTTTACTCAAGACTTCTTTAGACTATTGAAGAACAAGGGTTTTACTTTAAGGACAAAGGTGTGTCTTACCCAAGCAGTGGTATTCTCCCTTGCATCATGATAAATAAGGACAATAAATCAGTGATATTGAATTGTGGTGCTAGAGAAGACTATTGTAAGTACCATGGACTGCTAGAAGGACAAACTGATCAGTACTGGAAGAAAAAAGGGTCAAGATGGCAAGATTGTGTCTTATATACATTGGACAAATTGTCAGAAGTGACGAGTCCCTTTTGTAAAGTGGAAAGGCGGTGGAAAAAGAGGGAGGCTCTCGTTGAGACAGAGTGACAGTGTGGCTGCATTAATGAGCTAGGGCATAGGAACAGATGTGAAGAAGGGGCAAGACTGCCGCGTTCCATTCTGATTTACATCAGACTACTAAAGGTAAGAGCTGGCTAGTTGACAACTAACAACAATTCTGTATTTCTCTTTGAATTCAATCCAAAAATGTGTCTGTCCATTTCTCACCTCTATTTTCGCTTTATGACACATGCTGAATACAATTTTGATTTTCCTCACTATTATAACACTTGATAGATTTTTCTCCTAAGAAAATTCTCACTGAATTGCTTTCTCTTTTACTCATTGGTCTGATGAAGAGAGAGTAGAGGTGAGGTATCGATCAGATTATATGATTCAGGTGTGACCATCAACAGGGTTCATTTTAATTGTAAAAAAATTTTATTATAGAAGGTGTAACTGAAGGATGGGGGAGTTAATTTCTCAAATATGGATGGGTTAATGGCTAGAAGAGCCAGAGGGTGTCCTGAGATGTTATCACTTAATGTAATATTTCTAGCCATAATTCCTTATGTGCTATACTAATGGTCAAGATTAAGATGGCATTATATTCTGACCTTAGTAGTGGGTTGAGACTATGTCATCTATTTTGTTTCATGTGGGGTATGGTCTGCTGTATCAACTACACAGGTTTATTTTTTAGTTGAAAAAACAATTTTTAAGTAACCATATGTTGAGTTGCCTATGCTATGTGTGGTAGTAACATAATCTGATATCAATTTGGGACTTGAGAGGAGTAAGAGTGAAGGGCTAGAGTCTGTTCTGTCAATTGGATCATAGCTAATAGGCCCGATATGTGGGCCTGGCCTTCTCCTGAGAATTCTGGAAAATCCCATTTTTCCTCCTTTGAGACAGGAAGGAGACAGGAAAGACTCTCTCCCTCTGCTCACCCCATGAGAGATGCTCTACTGAAAAGACACATGACATTACGCTGATAGACGCTGCGCCCTGGGAACTAGAGAAGCCATGTGTTGAGTCCAGCCTATGCTGAGATGCTTACAGGCCCACTGGATCCAAAGACTTTCTACCCACTGGCCTGTGATTGTCCTGCACTTGGCTTTGTTGCATGTGTTTTGTGAGTCTGAGGAGGACTTTATATATTGGTATCAGAAATATAGGCTAATATTGGACTTACACATTTAGACTAAACTGGACTGGAATGTTTTCTCAATATTCAACAGCTCTTGTATGCAAAGCTTTTTCTTATGCACATATGAGTGTCTATGAATTTGTTTCTCTAGTCCACACAGACTAACACACTATGAAATCATAGTATCTACAAGCGTCTGTAAGAAAAGCTTACTTGACATTGCACAGATAAGGAGTACACCGCATGCCCAACGTACCTATTATTTACATGTGTGATAATTGTTTTATATTTTACATCTTTCATTAGTTAGCTTTTGTGATTTTCTCCTTCATTAGAGAGAGACACTTTCTAGCAAATTAGAGACAACATATTATTTTATTGTTACAACCAGTATATATGACACTCATGGTATGACGACATTAAATGAATATACCAAGTGAAATAAATTTATGTACCTCTTTGATTGAATGTTATAAATGCATCTCTGAGGGGATTTTTTCATCAAAAGAGAAGTAATTACCAGGTATAGTAAGAAAGTTCAGAATGTGGGGGCACATTTCATAACTGCATACAAATTGCCTCATTGCATGTATCATATGAAAATATTCATAGGAAGTCATCAGCATAAGTCTTGCTCATTGAAAATGTACTATATTTTGTATCTGCACAAAAATGCAATATGCTATTTTTATGCATAACTAATACCTAAGATTTCTGGTAATCTGCAACAGGAGAAAAACTATAATTAGACATATGTAAGTGTAGTATCAAAGTACCTGGGCTTATTGAATTCGGAACCCTTGGATATTAAAGGCATCATGGATTCGAATTATTTCTTATTGTTCATTCTTCCTAATTCACTTCCCTCTCTTCCTTTATCACTCTTTCTCTCTCCTTTGATTTTTCCTTTTGGTGAGATTCAATATATTTGTGAAAAAATTGTAAAGAGAAAATACTGTCTTTGGTAATGTAATATTTGGTGATATTAACAAGAAGGAGTAATAGAGAGAAGTCTGAAATCTCAGCCTTATCTGTGCATTCAAAGAAAGTTATAATCAGAGGAAGAGCTCAGAATATGTGATTTGGAGATATGAGAAAAATGAATTGTGTATGAACCAATGAAATAAAGAAAATTGGTAAAATAAGTCAGTGTAGTTAGTACACACTTTGTTCTAAATCAGATCATTAACTGAGAAATAATCATTTTAATTATGGGATTTATGTTGTGAAACTGCTTGCTTTTTAATGCATGTATGATGATAATTTATACCCCATTTTATCCTTTTAAAAACGGCTCTCCCACATTTGATCATTTTAGTTGTAATGTATCCCACCCCACTTTATCCTCAGTTAATAAGCTGCCACTTTCTATGCTATGTTTCATGCTTTTAACAAGACTTAACTTAGTAAGCCATCAACGGCAACCATTTGCCCAAAGCTTTTACCCGTTCTGAGGTATACAAATTGTGAATGCAGACAATATACTTACATAAATTTGTGACCTCTGTTTTGGGATAGTAGCTCTTCTACATAAGTCTAACTCTAAGTAATTATAATACACCAATCTATGAGGGGATTCTATAGTTCGTGACATTATTTAAGACATATTCTCCAAAATTGTCCATAGATAAAATATGGCTACTTTTATGGTATGTTTATAGTTTCAAATAGATGTTTGGAATGGTTTTGACTTTCTGTTTGACTTCTTGCTGGAAAAATGTATATTAAAACGAGAATGAAAATTCCCATGAGAAAGTTGAAAAAGTAAGTTCTTGTTAATTAATGTAAAGTAAAAGTGAATGCATCTTTTGCATAATCTCTAAAATCTACCAAGAATCAATTTTCAAGCATTATCCAGCATTTTGGAATTATAGAAGAAAAAAAAAACACCAGTGAAAGTACATTTTATAAACCTGCGATCACTATGTACTGGGATAAATCAATAAATATTGATGTATATATCATATCAAAAAAGAAAGTATTGACATCCTCAGGGAACCAAAATTGTGATCCTTTAAATGTTCCTTCATTTTTGGAACAAAAAGAAATCTGCAAGGTCAAAATCAGAGTTGTAGAAGACATGAGGTAAGGATTTCCCAACAAAATTCTCCTAGGACCATCCTTGTTGCTCTTGAAGAATAAGTAAGTGCATTATCATGATGGCGGGTGTATGGGGGGGAATTTTCAGCACAAATTCTTTAGTCTTTTTCTTCATCAATTCAGTTTTCTTTTTTCTTGAAACCTCTTCTGCATAGCTCTTTTGATCATCTGTGCCTATTAAGCCAAACTAAATGGTCCTTGGGGATTAAAATAAAAAAGTCCCCCCAAATTTCTGCCCTGATATCTCTGCCTTGAATTTAACTGGTTCTGTAGCTCCCCTTAGAAGTTTCTCCTTTGATTGGACCTTTATTCTGAGACACCATAATAAGGTTAAGACAAGTGTATTACTGATAGCCTTAATTTGTAGTCATCCACCGACTGCAAAGGTGTGTTTAACAGTGTGATTTGGAGTACATTCATGTCCAGCAGCAATACTTCTTATGACTGTCATTTATACATTATAAAATGTAGGTATTGTATATATGAAGAAAGAGAAAGGGATGGAACCATAAAGAAGGTTCTCAAAATCCTCACTGCCATCGAATACTGTACATGCCAATTCGTAGTGACCCTATAGACTCACTTCTGTTGAGTTTTCAAGATTGTTTTAAGAGTTTACCATGGTAGTAGGTTACTTTACGATATTAATTTTTCACATGTGAGCATATGAACATTAAGGACCTATGTTTAAAGTAGCATTAGTAATAGACTAGATATGAGGAAAAGAGTAAACAATGAAAGAGTAGTGGAGGGGAAAAATAAGGTCTTAATTTTGGTCTTAGAATGCATAGGGCAGAAAGAAACATTGCCTATCCTAGCTCATTACTAGCATCCCTATGTTTGAGGATGTCCTTCTAGCAACTGAATTGCTCCATCTCATATGCTCTTTATCATTTACCCTCCAGTTTAGCAAGCACAATTTCCTTCTAAAGCGACTGGTGCTCCCTGAATACATGCCCAAAGTATTTGCGATAGAGTCTTGTCATCCTTGCTTCCAAGGAGCCTCCAATACAGACGCTTGACAGAAAAGACTGTTCATTCTTAAGTCAATCTACGTCATATTAAATATGCTTCACAAAACATCATAATTTAATTTTCTTCACGTTTCCTAATTCATTGTCCAGCTTTTTCATTCCTATGAGAAAATTGAAAACACTATTGCTTCAGCGAAGTTTACCTTCATTTTCAAAGTGGCATCTTTGTTTTCTAATTTGATAAATAGTTTGCAGCAAAATGGCCCAATGCAATATGAACTTTGATTTATTAACTACTGTCTCCATGGATATTGATGGTGGATCTATGTAATATCAAATTATTGACAACTTCAGTACTTCTTCATTTGTCCTAATATTGCTCATCGCTGACCACAAGAGGGCTTTTGTTTTCTTTGGTTGCGATCTAATCCATACTGATGGATGTAGTTTTTCCTCTTCATCAATAAGTGCTTCGAGAGCTCTATGCTTTCTTCAAGCAGGACTGTGCTATCTGAACATCAAAGACTGTTAATAGCACTTTCACTAATGCTGATGCAGTATGTTTTTGATCCTTTATATGTTGTCAGATAATTTGCTCAGAATGCAAATGTGTTAAGTATTTGAAAGTATATACTGCTGATATATTCCTTCCTTGAATTTAAACCATGCATCAAACCATGAATTTAAACCATTTTCAGTCCAAAGGGTTGCTTTGGGGTCTATTTACATGTACACAATAAACAATTGATAATGTCCAAAAGATATTATCAATAAGATGTTATGATCCCATCATTCAATGACTATTGCATAATGAGTCAGCATCAGTAAATATCTTTCCGATTTCTTTGCCAAGACCCATCCTGATATCAATTATGATATTCCTAATTTTATTTCCACTGTGGATTCAATCTGATTTTATCCACCAACTGTATTAGCTTGGAAACAGAACAGGAAATTAAAAATGTATTGCTGTGATTTCCCTCTTTGTTTTATTTATTTTTTAACCAAGTTTGCTAAGCTTGATTTCTTCACTTCATCTTCAAATTTACATCCATTACAATAAAATAAATAAATAATATCTCGCTGTGTCCAAAGTTCTAATATGCCATTAGCACTTGATCAACATTAAGCAAATAATAATGAAAGGAATATAAAGCTGTAACTAACTAAAGAAAACTATATTCTAAAATGAGTGGTTATCAGGTGCTACAATTTGAATCAATGAATAATTTATTGAAGAATTATACTTAGTAGTAGTGTTCTTTAAGTAATCTTTCCATAAAAATTGTTCTCCAGGTGATAGTTAAGTTCAATAAACTGCAAATTTATTCTGTGTCTAGAATATTTAATATTTCAATGAAAAAGAAAGTCAAATATTTAGAAATTATTCAAGCTGTTACTTAAATAATTTTACTGAGGTCAAAATGTTTAAGAAATAAGAAAAACATATTTAGCAATGTACAACAAAAACATATTTATTAATGTACTACATTTTTTCAAATATCCATGATCTAATCACTCTAAATCTGCCATCACATGGTACCATATTTTATTATTATTATATGTTGTGTCTCTGTACTTGTAAGAAAAGTAAGTTGATGAAATGTAATTTAAATTTCTGTAAATTAGTTTCCATCTCAAGAAAGACAACTCCAATATTTCCTCATTAGAGATCTGACTCCATGTAATTTCAAGAAATAATTTAATTTATGGAGGTTTTCTCTTATATTTAAGATTTATTACATTTACTTTGAACACAATAAATCAACATATTCCCAGAAAAAAATGGCTTTTTCACAGGCAGCCACAAAGTTTCTGCCAAACTTCACCACTTTATCAGAATCTAGAATAAAAAGGAATCAATGCTATTCTTATAAAACAGGAATATAAACATTTTTTGAAAATGCTGGAAGTGCTAAATGAACAATTGTGAGACAATCAAAGTAAAGCAAGACACTAGGAGAGTAAGACAACCTTCAGGTGTCTGTAAATGCTTCCATTTCCCTTTCCTGTAGCTTCATTCCCAAATTTCTATGGAATACCTTTCCATTTCTGAACCTTTAGGAAAAACTCACTCTGGCCCAAATACAAGGGTTGCTTTACCAAATATCTTTTTCAAATGACTTATCGGTGTTTAAAACATTTTTTACCCACTTCCCAAAAAGGGTCTGAGAACATGGGAATCAAGAATTTTCCTGTTTCCTGTGAAATTACAATCCAATGATTTTTCTACATATTGTCCAATTTCTTTGCCTCCATACCACACTCAGCCAACACCTCTTATTCAGATACTTTTAGATCAATTTATTTCTCCCAATATTCTCAGATTTCTTGTTTTTCACTAGGAATGTAAAGAATCCTTAAAAAACAAAACAAAGCTGCCATTAATTCCAACTCAAAGTGATTTTATAGAATAGAGCAGGACTTCTCCAAAGGGTTTCATAGACCTTATATCATTATGTAAACAGACAACCTTCTCTCTGTCCAACAGAGCATTTGGTGGCCCTCAACTGCTTACCTTGAGTCTAGAAGTACAATGCTTAACCCACTGCATCACCTAAAGGCTAAATTTAACAGTTTCAAGGAATCCAGGACAGATGATCCCTTCGGGATCAGTGCAGAGAGTGGCGATACTGTGAGGGTGTAGGGAAAGTGGAGTGGAAAGGGGGAACTGATTACAAGGATCTACATATAACCTCCTCCCTGGGGGACAAACAACAGAAAAGTGGGTGAAGGGAGACATCGGACGGTGTAAGATATGACAAAATAATAATTTCTAAATTATCAAGGGTTCATGAAGGAGGGGGGACCGCGGAGGGAGGGGAAAAAATGACGAGCTGATGCCAAGGACTTAAGTGAAGAGCAAATGTTTTGAGACTGTTGAGGTCAGCGAATCTACAAAAGTGCTTTATTCAATTGATGTATGTATGGATTGTGATAAGAGTTGTATGAGCCCCCAATAAAATGATTTCTTTAAAAAGGCACCTATCTACATGTAAATTAATAAAACGATAATACATTATTATTTTCACTTTATTGTTTTAAAACTATATTTGTATTCTTGATTCATAGTTTTTAATTTACCCACTGAAATGTGTGTACAGTTTGGTAGCATAATTTTGGAGAAATTAATATCCATATCTATGCATATGGTTTATTAATATTTAGAGTTATTTTTCTTGTAAGAAAACACATAGCCAGGCCTCATAAACCTATAAAGTAAAAATAATACTGTCAAAAAGTATTGGAGTATTGAGTAAATATTATCAGATCATTTTTATCCATCTTTAAAATAAGATCATAACTAATTGAAACAATTTTATATAATAAAATATAGTTGTAATTCAAGCTGGAATTTACCAACATGATCCAGAGATCAAGGTCTAATAAAATAGTGACTTCCTAGTTAATCTGGTCAGCCAGTTCAAATCATAAAGTTAAAGTAGTAACTGATAGAGGATTCCTAAGGGATAATTGGGTTAGAATCTGTGATAGGCTTACTGTGCCACACTCACTGATTCTGCTTTCCTCCTGCAGTTGGCATCAATGTGTGTGTTTTAGGAGTTTGAGGAGGACTGTGTAGATCGGTGTTGGACATATGGGCTAATGTCGGATTTATGGGCTTGGACTGGACTAGGTTGGGATGTTTAATGTACAATTACCCTTTATATAAAACTCTCTCTTATACACATATCAGTTTCCATGGATTTGTTTCTCTAGTCTACCCAGATGAACACAGATTCTGTCAAGGGACAAAGGCTGATCATGTGAGTTTACTAGGAAGAAATTTTAAGAAAATGTCAAATTGCATGGGTTATTAAACAAAAAACAGGGAAATTGAGCCAAGGATCATGGTAATTCAGCTGCTTATTCTTCCTGCGGTCCGAGACTATGGGACTATGGTACAGACCAGTAGGCAGGCTGGCTTCTTGGCCCATGGAGGCAAAGGCCAACGGACATATGGCTGAGAGACCAAGGATCAGAAAGAGAGATGATGGGGGTGGAGTAAGAAATTTGCTGTAGATCAATGACTGCATTCGTATTGTCTACCGACCCTGATTTTTGGTAATCTATTAAGTCCTTTAATAAACCCTCATGATTATGAGTATTGTGTAAGTGCTCTGTGGCCATTGCAACAAATCATGGAACCCACCATCAAAGTGGAGTTCCACGAGAAGGCTAGTCGGTGTCAGAATAGGATAAAGAAGGATGGTCCCTGACACACGTCAAAAAGGAGTCAGAGGAGATCAGATACACCCACACCCATGCCAGGACCTCATCCTCCTTTACATATTTTACTGAGTTTCTCACATTTTTTTCTTAGATATGTATCTTCAGATAACTCCCAAATAAATCGTGTATTCTCCATTCCTTGTTTCAGGGTCTGTTTTCAAAGCTCGCAATCTTGACAAGATCAGAAAGCTGAGTGCTGATGAAGAATAGAGAAAGTATCCTGGGCTGCCTAAAGAACAATGGATTAACACATTGGCTCAAGCATAACAATTGTGAAGATGGCATAGTACTGTGGTTATTGTTTTTCCTGATATAGAGTGTCTGTAAATTGGAACCCACTCCACAGAACCTAACAACCACAGATAGTACAGATGGGAATTGGAAACCACAGGGAATCTAGGACAGATGAACCACTCAGGACCAGGGGTGACAGTGGCAATACCAGGAGGGAAGCGGGGTGTAGAAAGGGGGAATTGATCACAGGGAGCTACATATAACCTCCTCTCTGGGGGATGGGCAATAGAGGGGTAGGTGAAGGGAGACGCCGGGCAGTGTAACATAAGATATAATAATAATTTATAAATTATCAAGGGTGCATGGGGGAGGGGGGGGGGACAGAGAAGGGGGGGGGGGGGAAGGAAAATGAGCTGATTCCGGGAACCCAAGAGGCAAGCGAATTTTGGGAATGATGAGGCCAACAAATGTATAGATGTGCTCTACACAATTGATCTATGTATTGTGATGAATTTTATGAGCCCCAAAAAATTGATTTAAAAAAAAAGAAAGAAACAAAAAGTAAAAGTTTAACAGTATTGTTTATTTCTCCCAAGTAAATCTATCAATTATTATTTTGACATTCATATGGTGAAACTGTATTGTCATGCAATATTGTTGTTAGGGCCCTTGACAGGGTCCAACTCAGGGATTCTACATACTCAGAACAAATCACTGCCTGTTCCTGCTCAATTTTAGCAATTGTTATTATATTTGAGTTCATTGTTGCAGTCAGTGTCACTCCTTGTATATCTTGATGAAGTTTCTGAAATACACAAGACAAAGGTTTCGATCCTTGCTTCTAAAGAGCTACCTGGCTGCATTTCTTCCAAGACAGAATGATTTGTCCCTTTGGCAGCCCATGGTACTTTCTTTCTTATTTATTTATTTTTAATCGTTTTATTAGGGGCTCATACAACTCTTATCGCAATCCATACATACAACAATTGTGTAAAGCATACTTGTACATTCATTGCCCTCATCAATCTCAAAACATTTGCTCTCCACTTAAGCCCCTGGCATCAGCTCCTCTTTTTTCAATAGTCTGCAAGCACCACAGTTCAAAAGTATTGATTCTTCTTCATTCTTCCTAATTCAGTGTTAAATTTATCCATGGATATGAGGTCATTGAAAATACCATGGCTTGGTTCAGAGGCAGCTTAGTCCTCACAATAACATTCTTGAATTCAACGTTTCAAAGAAGTCTTGTGCTGCAGATTTACTTCATGAAAAGTCTTTTGCTGTCCTAACTGCTGCTTCCATGAGGATTGATTGTGGATCCAAACAAGATGATATCCTTGAAAACGTCCCCTTTTTCTCCCCTCAACACACCGACGGGTACAGTTTGGAGGATTTGGGTTTTCTTTACATTGAGCTGTAATCCATACTTTGGACTGAAATCCTTGCTCTTCAGCAGCAAGTGCCTCAAGTCCTCATCGCTTTCAGCAAGAAAGGCTGTGTCATCCGCACATTTTAAGTTGTTAACAAGCCTTTTTTCCCCGTCCTCATCCTATGTTCTTCTCCACACGATCCGGGTCTCCGATTATGTTCTCCCACATACAGACTGACTAACTAACTGCTGAGGAATACGACCTTGACACTCAACTTTCTTGACTTTAACCCATGCAGAATTACCTTGTACTGTTCACACAACAGCCTATTGCTCTATGATCAGTTTCCACATGAACACAATTAAGTATTCTCGAATTACCATTCTTCTCAAGGCTATCCATAGTCTGTTATGATAGAACAGTTAAATGCATTTGAATAGTTTATAAAACACAAGTAAGCATATTTCTGATGTTCTCTTCTTTCAACCAAGATTCCTCTGAAATCAGCAATTAAATCCCTTTTTTCCATGTCTTCTTCTGAATCCGGCCTGAACCTCTGGCAGGTCACACTCAATGACTGCTGTAACCACTGTTGGATGGTTTCAGCAACATTTTATCATTAATATTGCTCTATAATTTGAGCATTCTGTTGTGTCACTAATTTTTGAAATGGCTACAAATATGAACCTCTTCCAGTATGTTGGGCAAGTAACTGTCTTTAAAATTTCCTGGCATAGGCAAGCGAGTGTTTCTGCTACTTCATAAGCATGTGCAAATATTTCACTTGGTATTCCATCAATTCCAGGAAACTTGTTTCTGGATAATGCCTTCAATGCTGCTCAGAATTCTTCCCTCGATACCACTGGTTCTTGATTATCTACTACCTCTCGAAATGGTTGGAAGTCCACTAGTTCCATGTTGTACAATGACTATGTATTCTTTCCATCTACTTTTGATGGATCAACGTTTCCAGGTACTCTTTCAATATTGTAACTCGAGTTTTGAATTTTTCTTGAGTTTTTTCAGTATAAGATATGCTGACCATGTTCTTCCTTTTTGATTTTCTAATTGTAGGTCTTTTCACAATTTCATTATAATATTTTACTTTTTCTTATTGAGCTGCACTTTGAAATTTTCTGTTCAGTCTTTGACTTTTTCATTTCTCCCATGTGCCTTAGCCACACGATGATGAAAAGCCTGTGTCAGAGCATCTCTGACATCATTTTGATCTTTACTTGTCTGCCTTTTCAATGATCATTTGCCTCCTGTGTAAATGATGTTCTTGATGGCCTCCTGTAGTCCATCAGGTCCCCAGTCATTAATGTGCAATGCAGTAGATCTGTTCTGGAAATCTTTTTGGAATTCAGGTAGAATGCACGTGAGGTAATATTTTTTTTCTCTCCAGGGCTTGTTTTAATTATTCAGCTTCAGCTTGAACTTGCAGATGAGCAAATAAGGGAGTTTTTCACAGTTTTTGACCTCTGCCCCCATTTTTAGCTGCTGATATTGAGTTTCCCCATCTTTTTTACCACAGATAAAATAAATATTATATCTGCTTATTCCATGAGAAGATCTCATGCTATAGACATTTTTTGTCATTGAAAAAAAGTTATTTGCTATGAACAAGTCATTGGTCTTGCAAAATTCTATCTTGTGATCTCTAGCTTCATTGGTAACATTTTTCAATTTCTGCATCAGAGGTCCAGGAAGAAAGAAAAATGTTTGGAAAATCATTGTGGTAGCAATTGTACACTACTGCCTGATGTGATTGTCCTATGGAAAGATAAGATGTATGTATTAATTTCTAATTAATAATAAATTAAAATAAAATAACTAATTTATTTTAAAATAACAGTAAATTTTCTTAATTAGTGCCCTCTATTTTTACCTCTCTAGTGTGTAAAATCCATTGCAATGTTTTCACAGAGCTCACAGACAAAATTCATGATAAAGAGGTTTATTAAAAAAGTTAACAAGTTGTAATGCAAGTAAGAAATGCTCAGGATAATT
>NW_022103911.1:11009540-11011904 GCF_000313985.2 Echinops telfairi
TAAGCTTTCAGGTTTTTCCTTCTCATTTTGAGTGATGTACATCAAGAGGTGCCAAAGGCTTTATTTCGTCCATGTCTTTATGCTCTGCTTGACTCTCAGGAGGCAACCTTTCCTCCGTTAGGGTTGGAGTACTTTCCCCACTGAGGGCTCACCTATGTCTGACAATGTTGCATTGCAATTCATGAGACTTTTAAAAAAGACGATCATTGGCAAATACTTTATGTATCAGACAATTCAGTAGTTCAATGATATTAGTAAGAACTGTACTATCACCTCCACCATCAATTTTAGAAATTATCTTCTTGCTTTTAGTATCTAGCAATATTCTGCTGCGATCCGCAGATCCTGCAGCGGTCAGTGCTTCTGACGTGGATCGCTCGGCCCTCACTCGCGGTCTGTTCTTGGTCTGCAAGCTCCCCTGACACCTGCTCAGGCTCTACCGGTCTCTGAAAAGATCCGTAACTTGGCTTCCAGAACCACAGCAACACAGAAGCCAACAGAGCACAATGAAGTCGCCGAGTGCGTGGTAGGAATTGCAAATAATGTTGTATTAAATATATTTTCTCTCTTTACTGATATAAACAGTTTTTTGTACTTGATCTTTTTTAACAGGTATTATAGTTGATAGTTCCCATGAATGCTTAATCTACAATACAGTGCAATGCTAGCATTGAAGTCACGCAAACGTTTGTATGCATTTTGTAGTTCCAGATCCTATTTACCATGGAATTTAAAAACGAAAACAAATAAGCCCTTAATCGTTCACGCTGATTCTTATTTCTCACTGAACAGATCCTGATAAGAGAAGGAAAGGCGGGGAAGATGGAGGGCTGGGAAGAGGAAGGGGAAATAGAGGACATACATTAGAAAATAAAAAATAAGGATCTCCATTTTGTTCTCATTTTCCTTTTTTATTGGCTACAAAAGATTACCTGCCTTTTGATGTAATATACCATCTAGTTTTTGAAAGGTTTAGGTGAACATACTCAAATATATTACAAGTAGTCTTGCTTTAAGTAAAGTCTTGCTTTAAGGGAATTATAGGTAGGTTATTGTGATCAGTTCCCTCTTTCTCCCTCCACCTTCCCCTTCCACTCTTGGTATGGCTACTCTCAATATTGGTCCCGAGGAGTTTATCTGTCCTATATTCCCTGTGTTTCCAGCTCTTAGCAGTACCCGTGTACATGCTCTAGTCTAGCCAGATTTGTAAGGTAGTAATTAGGGTCAGGATAGTGGGGGGAGGAAGCATTAAAGAACCAGAGGACAGCTGAATGTTTCATCGGCGCTATACTGCACCCTGACTGGCCCATCTTCTCCCCACAACCCTTAATGAGGTTTTTATCCTATCAGTTTTTACTATATTCTTCTTGTCACATGTTTTACCACTACTAAATCATTATTTCCAAACGCAAGTCTTATAATGTCACTCTGTTGGATAAATCTTCACAGTCAATTTCTATTAAAATGTAAGAATAATGAAAAAATTTAGTGCCATCAGAACTCTTTATTAATATGACTGTTTTACGGACCTTCAGTTTAATCACTCACATTCCCTCATGTCCTGCACAACACAGTCAATCCATCTTGAGATGCACTATCTTTGCTGTTATACATTTGTTATTTTTGTGTATTGTGTTCTCTGTCTAGAATTCCTTTTCAAACTTGTTTTCATGTAATTTCTTTAATAATCTCTTCATTAAATAATTGATCAGTCCATATATCTATCATCCTAACAAGTGACAGTGAACAGTCACATACTCAAAAAATACATATTCCCATTTTAGGCACTCTAAAGTGTATGCTCTGTCTGATAAAGAAGATTAATATGGCCTCACGTACACTATCTGTACCCAATAAAGAGGATAGTAAATCTTTCCCACGCCTATCAGTTCTTAGAATCAGTTCTTAAAATCAGTTCCGATGGGGTGTATTTTTTCTGCCTTCTAGTAGAACCATCACAGTTTCTCACTATATTGGTTGCATGGTTTTAATAGTACCTACTGAATCAAAAGTGGCAATATCATTAGTGTCTTAGAAAGACTCACATATTTTCAAAGGTGGAAGATAAAATCTACTATACCATTTTCATAGTAAGTCTCTTAAAATAAAGTTTCATAGTGAACTCCATCAGAGAGATCCCCAAAACAATGGAGAACCAGTTGTGACAATTGAAGTCATTAGTTGAAAATTAGGCACACCTATATTTACAGTACACTAGCAAGGAGCAAAGGGCATTACTCTAAAGAGATTCTCAGCAAAGTGTTTAATAATATAAACTGATGGATTATAAAATGTCTTATTATATGTTGCTGTTTTTATGTGCCATCATATACGATGCAAGTCATGGTTAAGCAAAACAAAGCC
>NW_022103911.1:11013668-11014792 GCF_000313985.2 Echinops telfairi
CACACATAGCAATTTGAAATGTATGTCACAAAATATTTTCATCGTGACCATTATGCTAGCTCATATTTACTGAAAGAGGTCAGAATATTTGCTTTATGTAAGACTCCAAATTACATCAAAAAGCATTAATCTTTTTTATGTTTTTGTTCTTTAATTCAAGTCATTTACATCCCATGCTACCACCAATTTCTCAGGTTGTTATACTGCAGTAGCTTGTGTACTGCTATTATGTTGGAAGCTATACTACAAGTATTTCAAATGCTACCCAAGTCATCCACGTGGAGAGGTTTCAGCAGAGCTTCTATACTCAGACAGACTAGGAGGGATGAGCTTATTATCTACCTCTGAAAGTTTGTCAAAGAAAACATTACGGAAATCAATAAAATATTTTCTTAATAAAGTGCTACAACATGAACCTCTCAGATTAGAAGGTACTCAAACTACAACTGGTGAAAATGTTTTTCTCAAAGTAGAGTCAGCCTCCATGATGCATTCAAAGTAATGACTTCAGAACATACACTAGATGATGTAGTGATACTCAACATTAAAAGTAATAATATATATATAAAATGTAGCATTGCTGTTGTTATTAGGTACCTTCCAATCAACCCCCTCAAATAGCAACCTACCATACACTAGAAGGAAGCACTGTCTGGTCCAGCGCCATCCTCACAATTGCTCGTATGTTGGAGGCCATTGTCCCAGTCACTGTGTTAATCCATCTCCTTGACGGCTTTCCTTTATCCACTGTCCCATTGCTTTACTGATGTCATTTTTCAGAGCTCATTTCTCCCAACAACCTGCCCACAATATGTGAGATGAAATCTCATCACACTTGCCTCTAAGGAGCACTCTGACTATACTTCTTCGAAGACAGATTTGTTCTTTGGTAGTCCATGGGAATTCCAATATTCTTCACCACCACTGTATTGTAAAAGCATCAATTCTTCTATACTTTTTCTTATTCAATGTTAAACTCTCATATGCATAGGAGGCAAATAAAAGTGCTATAACTTGTATCAGGTGCATTTTAGTCTTTAAATTAACGCTGTTCTTTCCAATACTTTAAAAGATATTGTGCAATTGATATAAACACATTACAGTTTATAATTTTGGCTGCTGTT
>NW_022103911.1:11016360-11018206 GCF_000313985.2 Echinops telfairi
CAGGTGCAGAAACATGGAGAGGGAAGGGATGGGATGTTAAGAAAGGAGAGAGGAAGGGAAAGAAAGAGAACCATACTTGAGGGGTTAAGAGGATGTTGTTGATTTCATTTCTCGAGATGGCCTGTGAAAATACATACAGTGTTCATTTAAAAACTAAAAAAAAACCCCAAAGAACAAAAAAATCCCCATATTCCATATTTCTCAAACTGAAATAGTGGTCTGAGTGGCTAAAATTAAATTTTAAAAGAGAGGAAAAAATAATTTATTGTTTTTAGATTAGGGCTATCCATGATTAAGTGCAATCCCAAAATCCATTCATAAATTTATGGATTATATATGTTCCTAGTCCACTTTAGAGTCATTATAATTATTGCGTTGGGGAACAGAATAAATCATCCCCAATGGGCACACAGTAATTCTAGTCATAGTATCATTAATTTAACCAATGTTATAGAATTTTAAATACTGTTAAGAAGAGGACATTTATACATGTTTAGAAAAGGAAAGTATATATTTATAGGACTTTTCAGAAAAAATACATGGATTGCTGGCTTGTACAGATTTAAAAAATAAGTACTGTATACTATGCAAAAAAGTGAGAGTTGGAGATAGGGCAAAACATTCACTAATGTCATCAACAAAGGCAAAACCTTGCTTGCTATTAAACTATGCATGTTATGAAAAGGCAAAGGAAGTATAAGAATATGAGAATCTTGAGTGGCCAATTATTGAACACCCTCAAAGCAAGAGATTTGAGCCAAAGTCCAAGGACTTCCAAATCCATAACCTTGGGAGGGTATCATTTGCTTCTCCTTCTAGGTGTTTCTGCATTAAGTCCGAAGGAGTTTCGTTCCAAAAATCTCCTAGTTTTTCTATAACACACACCCTAGGTCACCAAGGGCAGGATAGAAACTAGGTTGAAAGTCCCCAGTTAGGAACATAATACCAGGCCTATACTCCCCTTAGGGGGAGTCTATATAAGAAATGTTAAGCTATTTTTCTGATGGCAGTCTGTCCTACCCGGTTTACCCACCAGAAGAATTAAAACTGCCTTCTCTGAAACAGGTATGCTCATCCTAACCTCTGTACTTGAATTTCTATTAAGGTACAAAGGGCACCTTTGTGTAAGTGTCTGTTGATTTGAGGTGACCATAGAGCAATTTTATCTGAAAGGAATTGATTGGTTTCTCTCTCTCCCCAAAACATGAAATACTGACCCCAGTTTAAAAGAGGCTTCCTCCACTGAATTGGGTTTTAAGATGTGTAAATAAGGGGGGTAATATATGGATCCTAAATATTAGACAGGCACACAATAATGCTGCTCAGGAGATTAGATGATCGCATGATCTGCAATATTTGAAAAAGTGTCTGGCTTTGTCTTGGTATTTCTCCTTATAATCGGGTTCTCACACAATATTTGTCTTTCTGGTGATTGGCTCACTTTGCTCAGTATAGTGATGCCCAGGTCAATTCATGTCATGAGGTGTTCATGCTTTCGTAACTGTTTTTGGGGGGTGGCAGTGGAGGGAAGGAGCATGCAAAATATTTCATTTTGTGCATGTACCAGCTTTCTTCCATTCATTCTTCTGCTGCACTTGGCAGCATTGGGGCTTTTTCCAGCTTCTTACTATGCGGGTATTTAATTTTGGGGTGTATAAACAGCAGACTTATGGCTCTGTCATTTGTGATTTCTACTGCTCACAATTTTTAGGTAGCATCATATCACTTGCAGCTAATATGGTTTGATATCAGGTTTGATATGTCTACAATCCAACAGCAACAGCATGTACAAGAGTTCCAGTCTCTGCACACACTCACCGGCATTTGTTGTTTTCCGTTTTTTTTT
>NW_022103911.1:11019139-11031623 GCF_000313985.2 Echinops telfairi
ACATTCATTGCCCTCATCATTTTCAAAACATTTCATTGTGGTTTTGATTTGACTAGTGATGGCTAGGGAGCATTTTTCATGTATTTACTAGTAATTTGCATGTCATTTTGGCGATCCATCTCTTTGTGTCTTTTGGTCAATTATTCATTGGATTATTTGTTTTTTCTTACTGAGCTGTTGAACACTATAGATTTTGATGATTGTTCCCTTGTCCGTGGTGTCATTGCTAAAGATTTGTTCCCTGCTCTTTTCACTCTTCCAATGAGTTTAGGTGTCTTAGTTTTAACAGGTACCAGGCATCTGCTTTCTTTACTACGGTGTGTGTTTCCTTTACTATAGTTGGAAGTATATATATATATATATATATTTATTTATTTATTTATTTTCTACAGTGGAGCCTTTGTTTGTCCCAGTTTTCTCATTAAGGAAAGTTATAGTTCTGCATTTACATTGAGCTATCTGGTCCATATTGAGTTTTTTTTTTTTGCATGGGGTGAACAATAGGTCCTCAGAATCCCACAGTGACAGATCTACCCTGCCCTACAGGATCAGAACTGTAAGTCAGAACTGACTCCAGGCCAGTGCGATGTTTAGTTAGACAGAGTTACAAAGAGCAAATTATTTAAGGAACAGTGGCCTACATTTTATATTAGGATACTTTTAATTTTCATTCTTCTTATTTATACCAAACTAATATGCACAAACATGCATCTTTTTGTATATAGAGTAATTGAGTAAATATTGAGTACATAGTTCTAAAAATTTAATATTGTATTATGGTACATCAAAGGTATTTTTTCTGTGCTATTATTTATGATGGAAAAGTGATAGTAATATTTTCTTGCTTTCTTTGCCTGGCCATTTTATTTCAGACATACTCAATGGCAGGTGTTACAAATGTTTCTATCTATAATATTAGTCCTGCATGAGGAGTTTTAGAAAGTCTTGACCACTAAAGAAGACTAAGGAGACAGCACTTACTGCCTAAAGGATTTGAACAGACACTGAGCAGCTACTACTTACAGTTGGATGAGAGTTGATTTGATCACTCTCTTTGCATAAAATTCCTCACCAGAAGCCACAAAGAAATACAGAACACTGTAAGTTTTGTTTTTCCAAACATGTGAACAAATTAGAAACTAAATTCAATTTAGGTAGAGACAGCTCTGAAACCTCAGATTTCAGCCAACTTCTATTACTGTTCTGGAAGAGAAAGGCTCTTCTTGTACATGCAGGTTCAATGAGCCTGGAGGCTGGATGGTAACCCTCCATTTGATCTACGGCCAACTCTCGACATTGGCCATGAAAAGAGAAGGACAGGTGATGAACGTTGCCTTAATGCACACAGTGAACACCTCTGGCCAAGGACTCCGCTCCCCTTGTGGTCCATGGAACTCTTCTTGTCTTTTTCAAATACTTTTATCGGGAGCTCTTACATCTCTTATCACCATCCACACATTCATCCAGTGTGTCAAGCACATTTGCACATATGCTGCCATCATCCTTTTCAAAGCATCCTCTTCCCATTTGAGCCCCTGATATCAGCTCCACATTTCTTCCCCCTCCCTCCCTGCCTGCCCTCCCTCATGAACCCTTGATAAGATATAGATTTTTATTTTCATATCTTACATCATCCTCTGTCACCCCTCACCCACTTTTCCACTGTTTGTCCCCCTAGGAGGGGGTTATAAGTTGATCATTGTGATTGACTGCCCTTCCTACCCCCCACCCTCTCCTAATCCTCCTGCTATTTCTCCTCTATTTGTTGGCCTTGAGGGGTTTGTCTATCCTGGGTTCCCTGTGTTGCAGGCTCTTATCTGTAGCAGTGTGCATGCTCTGGTCTAATCTGATTTGTAAGGTCACTATAATGGAGTGAAGGAAGCACCAAGGAACTAGAGGAAAGTTGTGTGTTTCCTCGGTGCTATACTGCACCCTGGCTGGCTCATCTCTTCCCTGTGACCTCTGTGAGGGGATGTCCAATTGTCTACAGATGGGCATTGGGTCCCCACTCCATGCTTCCCATCCCCACCCCGTTCACATTGGGTATGATTTTGTTCTGAGTCTTAGATGCCTGACACCTGATCCCATCGACACCTCATGATCACACAGGCTGGTGTGCTCCTTTAATGTGGTCTTTGTTGCTTCTCAGCTAGATGGCCACTTATTTATCTTCAAGCCTTAAGACCCCAGATGCTATATCATTTTATAGTTGGATACAATCAGCTTTCCTCACCACATTTGCTTATGCACTCTTTTTGTTTCCAGCAATCTTGTCGGGAAGGTGAACATCACAGAATGCTGCATTGTTAGAACAAAGTTTTCTTGTATTGAGGGAATACTTGAGTCGAGGCTGAGGGAATGGAGCTCTTATCAACCCAGTAAATCTTTCTCCTATCCAAAGGTACTTTTTCATCCTGCTTCATCACCACAAACACATTAGTTATTTATTGTGTCTCCTCTACTTCTCTCTCAGCTGAGTCCAAATCAAGTCCATGTATCATATGCTAGCTGGAGAAACTCAGATTCTTACAGCTAGAAAGAAGAAGAAGGAAGTTGGCATATGATAGGCCTGTGGGTCAAGAATTGTGTGGAGCAAAGTTACAGAGGAATGTGATAGGATGCCACAGTTCCCAAAAATGGCAGGCTGCATGAATGCCAATTCCAGAGTTAGATGTGCAATCCAGGCAAGTGGGAAGGCAAAGAGAGACAAGAAAAGAGAAGTTCCCAGTGTCTACCAAATAGGCCACATCCCCATGGATGCATCATCAGGCTGTGACTTACTCCCACTTCCATAAAACCAAAAATCAAATTCACTTATATTGAGTCAATGTAGATTACTAGCAACCCTCAGGCCGACATAAAACCTAACCATCACACCCCTCAATAGCAAAGGATAATTAATTCTGAAACCCAACATCCTCGGCACCTAGGTATCTTCTGTAATATATCTTATTTGGAGTATTTATTCTACAGAAACTTAATAGAAGTAAGATGGAAGGGAGGAAGGAAGGAACCAAGGAATGAAGGAAAGAAAGGAAGGCAGAGAGGGAGAGAGGAAGAGAGAAGGAGGAAAAGAAGGAAAGGAAGGGATATATATGTATGTATATGTATATTAGAATTTGTATAGTTTATAATAAATAAATTTCTAAGTGGTGGTATTCTAACATATTACATTAAAGATTTGCATGGTATGTATTATTTATATTCAACAAGAACTGTTACACCTCTAGAACTTCTCAGAAGCCTTGCAATGGGACAAGGGGAGCATTTTTGTTGTTAATTTCTACCAAGTCAATTACAATTTATGGATACACCATGAACAAGAAAAACTGCTGTATTATCCTGAACCAGCCTCACAATTTTTGCTATATTTCAACTCATTATTTCATGCAATAATCCAATCCATATCATTGATATGAGCACTGGACCATCTATAATAAGTAAATATTATAAAATTTTGAATTTTCAGGGATTGACAAGCAAAGAATGATCATAAGAAAATAATATTCAACTCTCTTCATGAGCTGAGACCATAAAGAATTGAGGAGCTATTTTCTGAGTGTCTCTGCTCATCCTCCTGCTGTGAATCATGTAAGAGGCCAAGTGTTGAGATGTCAGGGTCAAACAATGAATTATTGTGGATCATTAAGTCACATCAGAGAAGATGTTGCCCTGCAGAGCTGTTCAGATACCGAGCGGATCTTATATATAAAAGAAATAACTTTTGTTATATTAAATCACTGAGGTTTAGGATTGTGCATTTCTGTAATGTACTTTTTCCTAGCCAGAGTAATATATAAGTTATTTGGTATTTGAGGTATGACCTCACACATAGAGAAAATTATAACATGAATTTAAATTGTAGAATATTTGGTGTTAGATTTAGCTATTCCAGTACAAAATTAGGACATCATTAACTGAACTTTGTTGTGATTACAGTTTAGCCATTTATTTTTCAAAGAAAATATTTGCTTAGTATATGTGATGTGATTTTTGCCTGTTTTCTAATTAAATCTTAACCTAAACATTATTTTATAGTTAAGAAAATTAAAGCTCAAAGATTAAGCAATTAACTAAATATTACATAGTTATAGGCTTTCAGAGTCAAAGATCATATTTGTGGTTTAAATAAATAAATTTAAGTAATATATATTAATAATGGTTTGTTTTTTATTTATTTTTGCTTTTATACCCTTCCATATAATGCTGAACTATATTCGATGCTGCACCAAACTTGAAGTAATTTGTGTCCCTGATTACATCTGTCCAAGGAAATGCTTCACTTCTGATGCAAAGGTTTTAATTTTGGGATAGGATTCTCTTCTTACCATCCTCTGTCTAGGCAATACCTGGAAGTTTATGATGAAGGGAATACATCAGAATATGTTGATAATTCCATTTTTCTTTCTCGCTCATGGCTTCAAAGAATGAACACAAGATGAACATGTGAAATGAATGGATATTCATTTCCTGTGTGTTACACCACTAGGTTTAGCATTGTGGATACAACATAAACCTGATGTACAAATATAATATTAAGTTCTTCTGACCTTGAACCATTCTTCTGCACAAGTATTTATTCTGGGGAGCAGGATGGTGTTCTCTCCACTTCAATATCCCTTCTGTGTGTATGTGTAATTTTGGACCTCCTGTCTCTAAAGAGTTGTTTTTTTTTTATCAGAAAATTTACTGTTATAAATTAAATCTTGAATATAATGTTTTAATGTTAGATTGTAATTATTGTATTATACTGTTATGGTATATGTTTATACATCATAATTAAAAAGTTCAAGAGTTACATTTATGTTTAAACAGAAAAAAGATAAATTTAAGACAAAAATATTGAGTTTTGATAGCTTTACCAAATATATGTTTCTTGCAACAAAGCTGAAAAAGGAGATATTTTAATTACTGAGAACAAGGAGGAAGCTATGCTTTAAATGTATTGTATTTAATCTATATAAGCACACTAAGATCCAATTAATATTATAATTTTATATACCTAGGTACAGGGCTACAATGAATTGTGAAACTTTCCATAAGTTTATAAAGTTCGAATCACTGACATTTAAAAATATATTTTACAAGAAATTTCAGTATACCGTGTTAAGCATTAGACATATAACTTTTATATTCATACTATTTTAATAACTGACATTTTCCATGCAAAGTTCTCAGCTATTTGGACAGTTATCTTTCTCAATAATCTCTTTTCCATATGGGTCAGATAAAATTGAAGTCCCAAGAACTTTTAATGGATTTCCTTTTAGTGCAAAAAAACATTTTTTTTCCTCACATTTCTTTTTCTGTTAATTCATTTTATTTGTAAGTTGAAAATTGAAATGTGTCTACACAGATGCTTTTTTTTGAAGTAATAAAAACCCCAACTAAGCATAATTAAAATAATAAATTGTTCCATTTTGTATATGACAAAATCCAGAGGAATTTTTTTTTCAGAATAAAATGCCTAGAAAGAAAGTCAGTTTGTTCATTTCAGTCTGATATGCAATTATTTTCATAATCCTAGCTGTTAGGTGCCATCAGCAGGTCTGACACTCGGAGACCCAATGCACAGGAGAAGAAACTCCATAATGCTCCCTTCACACAGTTTCCCACACTTGAGCCTATTGTAGCAGCCACTGTGTCAATCCACCTCATAGAGAGCCTTCCCCCTTTCCCTGCTCCACTGCTTTACCAAGCATGATGACTTTCAAGTTTCACATGCAGATGACGCAAGTACAGTATCATGGTCTGGAAGAAGCACACCAACCTGTGTGCCACGAGGTGTCGAAGGGATCAGGTATCAGGCATCAAAGAACAAAAAAATCATATCATTGTAAATGAGAGTGAGTGCAGATTGCTAACCCAAAGCCCATCTGTAGGCAACTGGACATCTCCTTACCGAAGGGTCACCGAGAGGAAACAAGCCAGTCAGGGTACAGGGTAGCAACGATGAAACATATAACTTTCCTCTAGTTCTTAAATGCTTCCTCCCCCCACTATCATGATTCTAATTCTATCTTACAAATCTGGCTGGACCAAAAGATGTACATTGATACAGATAGGAACTAGAAACACAGGGAATCCAGGACAGATGATCCCTTCAGGACCAGTGGTGTGAGTGTTGATACCTGGAGGGAGGAGGGAAGGTGGGATAGAAAGGGGGAACCAATTGCAAAGATCTACATATAACCTCTTCCCTGGAGGGTGGGCAATAGAAACGTGGGTGAAGGGAGACGTCGGGCAGTGTAAGATATGACAAAATAATAATAATTAATAAATTATCAATAATTCACGTGGGAGGGGGAGCGAGGAGGGAGAGAGAAATGTGGAGCTGATATCAAGGGCTCAAGTATAAAGCAAATGTTTTGAGAATGATGATGGCAACAAATGTACAAATGTGATGACACAATGTATGTATGTATGGATCGTGATAAGAATTGTACGAGTCCCCAATAAAATGATTTTTTTTAAAAAGTACCTTGGTCCAGGGCAGTGGCACAATAGTCCTCAAAGAAACATCCTTGCTTTCCAATACTTTAAAGAGGGTTTGTGCAGGAGATTTACCTAGTACAAAGTATCTTTTGGTTTTTTGGTTTTTAGACTGCTGTTTCCATGAATATTGATTGTGGATCCAATCAAGACAAAATTTATGGCGACTTCAACCTGTTCACCATTCAGCAGTACCATGGATTGCTAAACTAACAAATCGATCTATTTTAGAGGTACTGGAGGTATGCTCCTCAGGAGAAAGGAAAGAAAGACTTAGTCTTACATGCTTTGAACACGTTGTCAGGAGAGACCAGTCCCCAGAGATGGACATCATGCTTCTCTGTGTTATCTATTCATCTTGTTGTGAGGATTTTGGTCTTCTGTATATCGAGTTGTAATATATACTGAAGGATGCAGTTCTTGATCTTACTCATCAAGTTTCTCTGATCATTTGTTCAGTACACAGATTACAATATGGAGAGAGGACACAACGCTGATGCCCATCTTTCCTAACTTGAAACCATGCAGTATTCCTTTGTTCTGTTGACACAACTGCCTCTTGACCCATGTAAAAATTCCACATGGGCACAATGAAGTGTTCTGGAATCCCTATTCTTCTCATGGTTTATTATTGCTCACACAGTCAAATGCCTTGGCATAGACAATAAAACACAAGTAAACATCTTGTTCTGCTTCCTCTGCTGGTGCTCGGGCGGCTCTCTGACAATGTACTGCTGATATTGCTCTATAGTTTGAGCATTCTGTTGGTTCACCTTTCTTTGGAATGGGTACAAATATGAATATCTTCCAGTCACTTTGCCAAATAGCCATCTTCCAACTTTCCTGGCATAGTGAGTGCTTTATGTGCTTCCTCAAGCTTGTTAAACATTTCAGTTGTTAATCAATCAATTTCTGCAGCCTTGTTTTGGGCTAATGTATTCATTGTCACTTGAACTTCTTCCTTCAGCATCATTGGTTCTTGCTCATAGGCTACACCATAGTGGAATGTCAAGTAATTCTTTTTGGTACAGTGCCTGCAGGTCTTTCCATCTATTTTGATGCTTCCTGCAACACTCAATATTTAGCCCATAAAATCTTTCAATAATGCAACTGGAGGATTAACTTTTTATTGAGTTCTTTCAGTTTTATATATTCTTATTCTGTCCTTCTTTTGGGGTATTATAAGTTTAGGTCGTTCTCCATTCCCTTGGAAATTTTTTTATTTAGCTCTTTGACTTCATTCTTTCTTCCCTTTGCTTTAGCTATTCTATTATTAAGAGCAAGTTTCAGAGTCTCTTCTGACATCACTTTGATCTTTTCTTTCTTTCATATCTTTAAAATGGCCTTACGCGTTTTTTCACGAATGATGGTCTTGATGTCCTCCCACAGCTCATCGGGTCTGCTGTGATGAGTGCTTAATGGCTCTTATCTATTTTTGAAATGTTCTCAAAAGTCAGGTGGGATAGACTCAACATTGTGTTTTGGCTCTCACATAGTTGTTTACATTTTCTTCAGTTCCAACTTGAACTTACATCTGAGCAATTTATGGTATGTTCTGTAGTCAGCTCCTGCTCTGGGTTTAGCTGTGAATATTGAGCTGCTCCAGAGTCTCATCTCACAGATATGGTCAACTTGGTTTCTTTGGAATCTGTGTGAAGAATCCCATGGGGAAAGTCCCCATCTGTGTTGTTGAAGAAAGGTATTTGCTTGGACAAAGTGTTGGTCTTGTAAAAATTTATCATGAGATTTCCATCTTAGTTTCCATCACTAAAACCATATTTTCCAACAACCATTCCTTCCTCTTTGTTTCCTCCTGCTGCATTCCAATTGCCAATTGTCATCAACTAATCTTGATTGCAAGTTGGATTGATTTCTGGTTAAAGTTTTTTGTTAAAATTCTTCCATTTGTATATCCTTAGTTTCTGTGGTTGATGCATACATTTGAATAACAGTTGTATTGATTGGATTGCCTTGAAGGCAGATATACATAATCCTATAACATAATCCAGTGTTGTACATCAAGATAAATTTTGAGATGTCATTTTTCACAAGGAATGCAACACCATTCCTCTTGAGTGTGCCATTGCAGGCACAGTTCATCATATAATATTCTGATTCAAAGTGGCCAATGCCAGTCCATTTCAGCTCACTATTTCCTAGTATATCAACCTTTATGTGTTCCATTTCATACTTCATTTTTTAAGAACAAGGGAATACTCCATGGATTAAAATCAGGAAAGGTGTGTGTCAGCGTTAAATCCTTTCACCATACTTATTCAATCTGTATGGTGAGAAAATCATCAGACAAACTGGATAACATGAGGAGGATTGTGGGATTATGATTGGAGGAAAGCTTATTATCAACCTGCATTATGCAGATGACACCAGTATGGATTACAACTCAATGTAAAGAAGACCAAAAGCCTCACAGCTGGCCCAATAGGTAACATCATGTTAAATAAAGAAAAGGGTGAAGTTGTCAAGGATTTTGTCTTGCTTATATCCACAATCAGTGCTCATAAAAGGAGCAGTCAAGAGATGAAAAGATTTACATTAGGTAAATCTGCTGCATAAGACCTCTAGAATATTGAAGCGCAAGGATGTTACTTTGAGGACTAAGACACATCACGCCCAAACCATGGTATTCTCCTTTGTATCATATGTGTGTGAAAATTGGACACTTAATAAAGACTTTAAAAGAATTGATGCATTCAAATTGTGGTGCTGAAGAAGAATAAAGTACCATGGATTATTAAAAGGACAGATTGATTCATATTGGAACACGTAAGGCCAGAGAGATTCTAAGAGGTCAGGATAGCAAGCCTTCATCTTTCATACTTTGGCTATATTGTCAGAGAAACTAGTCCCTGTAAAAGGACATCATGTTTGGCAAAAAAAAGTGAATGACCTAAACGAGATGCATTGACACAGTGGCTCCGTCAGTGGGCTCAAGCATAAGAATAATTTTGAAGATGGTGCAATACCAGGTAGTGTTTATTTCTGTTGTTGATAGGGTCACTCTGGGTTGGAACAGACTCGAATGCACCTAACAAAAACAATTTAACTGGATACATAATTCACACATTCAAATTCTAAACATCAGCAGATTTTTTGCATGGTTTTCTTTTACTTTGAGCTGTGCTCCCTCAGCAAATAAAAATCTCAAAGACTCTAGTACCATAAGCCCCACTCCATTCACATCACATGGTGGACTCCACCCTGAGAAAGCAGTTTCTACTCAGTCACAACTTGAGTGCCCTCCGAGTTGAAAGGCTCAACCTACGATATTATCTCCAACATTTTTCTGCTTCCATTCATTAGGTCTTCAGTTCTGACGATCTTCTGAAGCTATGCACAGCGTTTTCAGCGGCTACTTCCTCTGAAGTGGACAGCTAATCTCTTCTTCAGTGTGTGTTTGTAGTCTGGACGTTTTTTTAAACCTGGTTGCTTTGGTTAGCCATGCTGGCATTTGCAATACCAGTGACAAAGCTTCCAGCATCACAGCAACACACAAGCCCCCACAGCAGGACCGACTGAGAGACAAGTGGTAGTTCCTTATCCTAAATACCTTGATTTCAATTGATATAAAATAGCTACTGTTCAAAAATAGAATTCCGTGCTTCTAAGCAGATGTATAAAAGCACATTCTTTCTTCTTTAAACCTGGAGTAAAACTTCTCATAATGAATACCTTTTGTGAGCTTGGGTTAATACCTTAACATCTGTATGGTCTTTTATATAATCCTGGCTTCCTAAGTGAACTTCTGGGAATCCTGAAATTAATATTATTAGCATAGAATAATTCTTCAAATTCTAGAACCAAGTGATATGTCTTCAAATTGCATGATCCACATGCAATTGTCTTCAGATTGCATGGTCCACATTACATTCAGAAAGATAACCTAACTCAAAGTGTAGAAGTGTCTGGATGGTAGAAAGCCCCAAAGTGAGAGCTGCTGTTTGAATTTTCAGCTATTCAATTTCATACATACCTTCCTTCCTTCACTTAGAACAAAAACCAAATTTATTGCTGCAGTCAATTCTTATTCCAGGTGATCTTATGTATGTCAAAGGAGAAGGGTGGTGCATGGAGTTTTCAATGATTGAGTGTCCAAATGTGGATTGTCTTGGCTTCCTTCCTAAGCACCTCTTGATTGATTTAAATCTTCAAATTTCTGTTTAGTAGCGGCACATTTAATCATCTGTACTATCCATGGACTCCATATGTCACTGAAGAACTTCCATAGTATTTATTCTTCAAAAATAAATACTTCTCTTCCCAAATTGTCAACAATGTACCTCTAGGATATGGATGTTTTATATTATTATTCCTATTCAGTCAGATGTGCTTTATTCTAAAGTTTAGTTGATCAATTACCAGAATGCTCATAACACAGAATATTAGATTGTTGTCATCTCACAGAATAATGAGCAGAGATTTATATATCTTTAGCCAAGTACCTCTTAAGAAAATCAATATTATTAGAAAAGCATGGAAGACATTATCCGTTTTATTGAATGGGCTACACAGAATGTAGCTACTAACCCAGAGTAAACCCAAATTCTCTCCCATCTGATTAATTCTGACTCATAGCAACACTACAGGACAGGGTACAACTGCCCCTCTGGGTTTCTAAGACTTCCTTTACATGAAAAGAAAGTCTTATTATTTTTTCCCTGAGGAGATCATACAAAGTCATACAAGGTCATACAAATATACATATTCATCATTCCATATACATATCACACGTGCTTATGGACTTTAAGAGGTATCTGCTTATTGAATAAGAAGACTGTTCAATACTGAATAATTCACATGGTTTCTGGTTTGTTACTTTTGTTACATGCCCTCTGATCTGTTCTGCCTTATAACAAAACAACAAGAAGAAACACTCCCAAGATTCTTCGCATGCACCATAGTTTTAATATATGGATTCTTCTTTGATATTCCCTTTTCAATGTCCAATTTTCATATACAAATTAAGCAATCGAGTCAGGGACATATTAGTCCTCAAAGTAACATCCTTGATTTTCAACACTTTGAAGAGATCTTGGGCAACTGTTTTACTCAATTCCAAGGCATCTTTGAACATGTTCTTCTTTTATGGTTTTCTAACTCTATGTCTTTGCACATTTCATTATAATACATTATTGTATCAAGTTGCCTTTGGAAATCTGTGCTGTTCTTTGACTTCATCATTGCTTCCATTTGCTTAAATCACTCTAAGGTTAAAAGTGAGTTTCAGAGTCTCTTCTGGTATCTATTTTTATCCTTTCTGTCTTCCCTGTTTTTTAATGACCTTTTTGATATATTCATCTATGACGTTCTTGATGTAATCCCACAGTTATTCAGATTTTTTTTGTTATCAGTGTCAACGCCTCAAAGTTGTTCTTAGAATATTTTCAAAATTTATGTGGGATAAAAATCAAGGTCATATGTTGGCCCTTGTTGACTTCTTTCACTTCTTTCAATTTTCTTCAAGTGTAACTTGAACTCCCACATGAGCAATGTGTGGTCAGTTTCATGTTCAGTTCCTCACTTCATTTTAGCTGCTGCTCTTGAGCAGCTCCATGATCACTTCCCACATACGTAGTCAATTTAAGTTTTGTGTATTCCACATGGAGAGATGTGTGTTTATCGTCACCACTTTTTGTGTTGTAAAAAGGTATTTATGCTCCTCATGCGCACTCCCCTAATACAAGAGCACCTTGCTCAGCTAAACGGTCATTTCATGATATCTACCTTCCCGACATGATCGCTGAAGACCGATGTGTGCATAAGAAAATGTGGTGAAGAAAGCTGATGGTGCCCAGCTATCAAAAGATATAGCGTCTGGGGTCATAAAGGCGTCTAGGCAAACAAGCGACCATCTAGCTCGGAAACAACAAAGTCCACAGAGAAGAAGCACATGAGCCTGTGCGAACACGAGGTGTTGAAGGGAATAGGCAGCAGACACCAAAGAACAAAAACCATCATTGTGTGACCACCTTCC
>NW_022103911.1:11032348-11039614 GCF_000313985.2 Echinops telfairi
TAATGAGGGCAACAAATGTATAGATGTGCTTTACACAATTGATCTATGTATTGTGATGAATTGTATGAGCCCCAATAAATTGATAAAAAAAGATATTTATTGTAAAAAATGATTTTTGGTCTTGAAAAATTATGCATGCCATATGATATCCAGATATATTTCTATCATCAAAGCCATATTTTCCAACCTCCATCCCTTTCTCCTTTTTTGCAAATTTTGAATTGCATTTAATCATAATTATCAGTGCATTTGATTGCATGTTTTATCAATTTCAGACTGAGGCCACTGGTAGAATTCTTCAATTTCATAATTAACTTTTGTGGTTGGTGGATAAATTTGAATAATAATTTTATTGACTGATTTCCTTATATTTGGATAGATAGTATCCTATCAAAGACAGCATTGTCCTTCAAGATATGATCTTGAAATGTCCTTTTTGACCATGGATGAGCTGCCATTTTTCTTTAATTTGTGATTCCTGGAATTGTAAATGATGAGGCTGCCTGATTCAAAATGACCAATACCATTCCACTAGAGCTCACCAATGCTTTGAACATCAGCCTGATGCCTTCTATTTCATTTTCATTATTTCAATTTTCTTAGATGCATTCTTAGTTCCACTTATTAATTGACATTTGCAGCTGTTTGTTGGATTTTTTTTCTCATTAGTCATGTGTCATCAGTAAATGAAGGTCACAAAGCTTTTGATCCCTCAGGCTTTTCTCCATCCATATTATCGTTGGGGTAGATCATATTTAAGAAAGCCACTCTATACAACAGAACAAACACTTCACAGAAATACACCATCCTCATAATTGTTACATTTGCGCCAACTGTCACAGCCACTGTAGCAATCTCTCTTGTTAATGGCCTTGCTCTTTTTAACTATTTCTCTACTTTGCCCAGCACAATTTCCTTTTCCAGGGAATGATCTCTCCTGATAGCATGTCCAAAACACACGAGACAAAGTGTATACATCTTTGTTTCTGAAGAGTTTTCTGGCTGTACTTCTTCCAAGACAGACTTGCTTCTCCTTTAGACAGTCCATGGTACCTTTAATATTCTTCATCAGCAACGTAATTCAAATACATCTATTTTATTTGATATTCATTATTCAAAGTCCAACTTTCACGTGCCTATAAGGTAGTTGAAAACAACATGGCTTCAGTCAGGCACATGTTAGTACTCAAATCACCTCCTGCTTTTCAACACTATAAAGAGATCTTGTGCCGCAGATTTACCCAATGCAATGTGTCCTTTTACTTCTTAGTGCTCCACCCATCAGCATTGCTGTGGATCGAAACAAGACAAAATCCTCGACTTTAACTTTGTTTGCTACTTATCATGATGTTAACTATTAGTCCAGTTGTGAGGTTTGGGGTTTTCTTTAAACAGAGTTTTAATCCATATTAGAGGCTACACTCCTTGATCTTCCTCAGGAATTGCTTGAAGACCTCCTCACTTTCAGTAAACAAGGTTTTGTCATTCTTGTATCAAAGGTGTTAATAAGTTAATGTCCACTCCTGGCATAGTGTTCTTCTTTATATAATTCAGCTTCTCTTATTATTTACTCAGCATATGGATTGAATAAGTCTAGTGAGAAGAGACAACCCCGACTCATATTTCTTTATGTTAAACTGTGCAATAATACCTTGTTCTATTCCCACAATGGCCTCCTGATCCATGCACAAGTTCCACATGAGAACAATAAAGTGTTCTGAGATTCTCTGTGTACTCAAGGCTGTCAATAGTTTGTTATGCTCCATATAGTCCGATGTTTTCCAATGGCCTTAAGTGACCCCTTTGAAAGGGTCATTCGACCCCCAAAGGGGTCGCAACCCAAGGTTTGAGAACCACTGCTCTTCAGAATTCTACTTGACTTTCTGGTAAATGTATCACTGAACTGAGAATACTAACATGCCTCACTCAAATCGTGTTATTTTAAATTGCTTCACATGAATGTAAAAGCTAAATAATGAATAAGGAAGATGTCTGAATACTATATATATTTAATTACAGAAAATACCTGTATTGGAAATATACTCAAAATGCTCCTTAGAAGCTAGGATGGCAAGATTTATTTATTTATTATTGAGACTTAATACATGTCATAGCCTTCCATATTTCAATCATGTCAATCAATATTGCACAATTACTACCACAATCAATTTCCAAACATTATTTTCCTTCCTGGATTCCTTGACCTCATCTCCCTTTTACCAAGTCCCACCACTGTACTTGCCCCACCCAAACCCTTAGTTATTTTCTGTCCCTATAGGTTCATCAATCCAGGGTTTCATATACTGGAAAACACAAACACATATAACACAACTTCAAGACGGTGACCCCAATGGCATAACACCTCTGAGATAAACCCTAACATGAACAAACAAAAATACAGATAATGTTGAAAATGAAATTAGGTCCAGCATGCATCCAAGGGGGGATCAACTGACAAAGTTTTAAATGTTCAAGTCAGATTTATCCCTTTGATCTTCTATACTCATCTTTCCAATGCTCTCTGTTTAGTAACTACTTTCCTCCTATCCCTCAATTATGGATAGAGGTAGATCACCAGAGGGCTATTTCATATGTCATTCCCACAAATGTCTCTTGGACTCCCACTGTCATCCATAGCCTTCTGTAAGCCAGATTTTTCACAATTTAGGCTCTAATACTTATATCTCGGGTTTATACAATTTACAATCCTTCAGTGACTGATGGTGGTGTGCTCCTTCCATGTGGACTTACTTGACATCACACTTTGATGGCAGCTTGTTTGGAGACAGACCAGTAAGACCCCAAACACTATTTTACCTGATAGCTGGTAACTATCTAATTTCTTCATCACATTTTGCTAGTGTATTCATATATTCTGTGTTCCCTTCCTGAGGGCAAGCATCAAATAGAGTCATGGTGCATGAACTAATTGTTCTTGAATTGGAGCTAGGATTTAGTGAGAGTCCAAAACCCATTCCTGGATTTATTTTGTTGTTGTTGCTTGGTTGTTTTGTTTTTAATCTGACTTTGGGTCCCTTTCAAAATCTCCTGGTAGATTTATGGTAGAGACGCAATGGCTCTTCCCCCTGGAGCATATAAATCGTCTGTAAATGTTGTCTTTGTTTTGCCATGGTCTTATTTTTTTTTACAACCCTGTTGAGAGAGAGCCAATGGGCCAATGTTGGCTAGTTAACATCAAATCACAGTTCCTGAATTATTCACTTGTACAGAATCAATCTTTTCATGGCTGGACACTGTTTACAAAAACAATGGGGTTAATTGTCAAGGAATTTACAGTAATAATCACTGGGGATGTCAGTCACACATTTGCTGGAATAATACTTATTTTAGTACAACATATTACCATTGTATTACAATGCATTGATGTAGCAAGACAATATTTTTTCCACTTACCAACAGGTCAACAATCTTGGGACAGGTGCCTTCCACTTGCGCAGACACGTATTTTCTTACTTAAGTCCTCAGGTTTCCAGTGTTGCTGAGGGACCGTCCAGTTCATCCCATGGAGTTTCTTCGTTGGATATCACTGATGCAGCTCTGGGGTATGCCATGTGTGTCAGTGACCCAGCCCGGCTGGCTCATTCAGGGCATACTATCAGAGACAATCCCCCAATAAGGTCCCCCAAAGCATTTTCAGTCATGCCTCCCCACAACTGGAGGTCAGTCCTCCCATTTTTCCTATGCAGAGATAGATATTTATGTTCTCCCAGATGGGTTTACTCCCTTTTCCCTTTCCTGACTTGTTTATCCCATCATTATCCCTCATCCTTCTGAAGGGCTGTTTACCTGTCCAGGGGACCTCATCATTGATTTACATAGCAGCCATTCAGTAGACAACATCCCCTTTCCTCCCTTCACCATTTTATCCCAATTGATGTGAGGTGCCCTCCAGTAAGGTGACCTTCAAAATACTTACATCGAGCAGATGATGTTTAGTTCATTGGCACCAGTCAGGCTCTCTACCAGGCTGTCTGCCTCCCTGGCTGGCAAACTGGATGGGGATGTCAAGATTTCATCTCAAGTACTTGTTTTTAGGATGGACTACACTTGGGAGAAGAATATCGTGTGGTAGAGGGTCAATGAAAAATAAAAAAAAGTAAGGGTCTTATTTGATTTACACAGTGGCTACCACAACAGACTTAGTCAGGAAAAGTATAGGAAAGGGCAAGATTTTTTGTTATACATGGTGTTGCTATCCATCACTCGTCTAATCATTTGTCTTACTGTGGGTGGCTTGCAAACTACTGTAAACCTAGAAGCTATGTCCATAGTATTTTAAAAATCAGCTAGACCACCCATGGGGAAAATGTTTCAGCAGAATTCCAGATTAATGACAGATTTGGAAGAAGGAATATGATCTCTATTTTTGAGGGTTTAACCACAGAAATACTTATTAATGGTAATGGAATATTTTCTGAAAAAGTGCCACATTAAGAGCCCTTCAGGTTGGGAAATGCTCAAAATAAAATTGGAAACCAAATGTAGGATCAGTGGCTGGAAAATATCACCTTGGTGATAGAAAATAGATGGCAATCACATGTTGAAATTTTGCAAGAACTACAAACCTTCATTGCAAATGTTTTTTACAATTGTAGTATTAACAGCTACATAAATGGATACTAAATGAGAACTTTGCCTGGTGGAAAACAAAAAAAATCAAATTGACTGTAAATGTGGTTAAAAAAATAATAATAGTGGAGCAAGTCAATTTCATCAGCCAAAATAAGACCAGGCGATAACAGTGGAACAGACTGTGAACACCACGAGTGGAAGTTGAAGCAGAAGAAAGAGAACAAGTACATGAGATTCAAAGTGTTTTCTGAGTATATACCACCTGCACTTACAAAACATATTTGCCACATTACGCTGTAAATATAGAAGACCTAACAAGTTCTGGGAGGACAATAAGAGCACTGGTACAGATAGGAACTGGAAATCCAGGGAATCCAGGGCGTATGACCCCTACAGGATCAGTGGTGTGGGTGGTGATACTGAGAGGGTAGAGAGAGAGTGGGTCGGAAAGAGGGAATCGATTACAAGGAACTAGATGTGACCTCCTCCCTGGGGGACGGACAACTGAAAAGTGGGTGAAGGGAGATGTCGGACAGGGCAAGATATGACAAAATAACAATTTATAAATTATCAAGGGCTCATGAGGAAATGGGGAGTGGGGAGGGAGGGGAAAATGAGGACCCAATGCTGGGGGCTTAAGTGGAGAGGAAATGTTTTGAGAATGATGAGGGCAATGAATGTACAAATGCGCTTTACATAATTGATGTTTGTATGGATTGTGATAAGAGTTGTATGAGCTCCTAATAAAATGATTTTTAAAAAAAGAGCAACGAAGAGTGCAGAAAAGAAAATTTCAAAGGTCAGCTCATAAAGTCAAATTATATTATAATGAAAATTGCAAAGATATAGAATGAGAACGCCAAAAAGGAAAGCAATCACACTGTATCTCATACTGAAAGACTTGGGGGGAAAAGAGAGACAAGTTTCCAGTCGCAATATTGATATATGCAATGCACACAATATTTAATTACGGAAGAAATATTTATTTAAGAAAAAAGATGGAAGGAATACCCTGAGTCAGTACTAGAAACAATTGGTTGACATTCAATGATTTAAGAGGATCAAGAGCTGATTTGAAGAAAAAAATCCAAGCAGTACTGACAACATTAGCAAAAGACAAGGTTTTCGGAATTGATGGAATACCAACTGAAATGTTTCAATAAGCTGATGCAGCACAGGTAGCACTCAAAAGTCTATTCCAAGAAATTTGGAAGGTAGTTACCTGGTTAATGGACTGAAAGAGATCCATATTTGAACCCATTCCAAATGAAGGTGGTCCACAGAGTGTAAGTTTTCCTATGTAAGCAGCTATTTCTCAAAGCTTGGGGTAAAATCTATTGACCATAGCCAAGTTCAAAGAATGATAGGTTCCAGGAGATTATAACACTATATAATGTTGGTGGGCTTGTACATATGGACAACCATTGTGGCACGTGATTTGATGCGACCTAAAACAATTGGGAATAGAAATAAGATCCAACCCAGCAATGCTTCTGCTGGAGTTATATGTCAAATAGATAAGCGAACATGAGTAGACATGTGCTCTCCCATTTTCAAAGCAGCAGAGTTCACAATAGCAAGGAGCTGGAAACAGCTATTAATGTTCAGTTTTATATTTTTCTCTTCAATTCTATAGGAGCTGCATGATATCTGAAGCATATGACAAAAAAACTAGGAAAGGAAAGCAGAGAGAGCGAAGTAGAGAAGAGCACTGGGAAGCTTCTGAGTGAAAGGATACTGAACTGTGACACTGAACAGGTCACACTGAGAGAGATAGGGACAAGCAAGAAGCAAAATCAAGCATCAAAGCCCCAGTGGCAGTTTATATATAGTAGGAAGCATCGCATAGTGTAGTGTTCCAGTAGGCAAGGTTTTCAGTAAAACTGGCTACCTCTGAGCAGGAGAGCACCAACAACACTGTACTGGGTGTACATCCAGGAAAAGCAGTCTCAGTTTGAGCTCATGCATGCAGATACTTGTGCAGAGCTAGCGGCATGGTGGGGTTGACAAATAATTGAGCATGGATAATGTGGGCAGGTGGAATATGTCCTCTTTGGGAAAATGCTACGTGGGGTGCTCACAGAACTTCGTGGGGGGGGTGTACTTATTTATCTCCTATATATTACTATTGTTTACACTTTGGCATCTATAAATAATCTATTGTTTACTGTTTAGCTTCTATCAATAATAATAGCCATTTTAAAATGTCAACACTTTCTAAAATGTCTTTGGGTTTATGTGACCCAATTGAGCCAATAGTACAGTCTTCATCCTTACAACCTCATGATCCCGTGGATTTTAGAGGAACATACTAAATTGAGACTCATGTGCCAATTACCTTAATTTAGAGATTTTCTTGTTTTAACTGACCCTCTACTTTTCCAAGCAGGATGTTATTTTGGGAGAGATTAGCCTTTCCTTAAAAGGTGTCAAAAGTAAATAAACCCCAATCCCACAATCCTAAGCAAGCAGGAGTTTTCTGATTTTATTTCTTCTAAAACTGGTCATGTTACTTTTGACAATCTAATTTTTATTTAGAGAGGGTTTTGTTGATGTCGTAGTTATACTGTGGGCTGCTAAATGCTGGGTCAGCAGTTCAAAATGACCAGTCGTAACTGCTCAGGAGAAAGTAAATATTTTCTACTCCCATAAAGATTTAACATCTGAGGAACT
>NW_022103911.1:11041478-11042621 GCF_000313985.2 Echinops telfairi
TTCCTTCTTGGAAACAAGTTCCTTCCTGGAAACAATATTAGGCACCATATAAGCCTTCTGGCATTATGTCTGCATCAAAGTCCTGATATTATCAGACATCACATGTACAGTTGGACTCCTGATGACCTAACTCTCCACTCCCATGTACAACTTGATTGACAAAGAGTGCCAATCTATACCTGGTATGCAGACATCCATAATTTCTCTCTCTCTCTCTAGCTCTTGCCCTTGCTAAGGTTGTTTTTTTTTTTTACCTTAATTTCATTCTTTCTGTTTTAATGCCTTCTTTATATTTGAGAAAATGTTAAGAGCAGCAAAAGAAAAAAATTCTCTCATATACAATGGTGCAAAGGTAAAAATATGCTCAGACCTATCAGCACAAACAATGAAGAGGAAGAGAGAGTGGAGTAACAGCCTCTGAAAGCTGAAAAACAACAACAACAACAACAACAAAAATGCCTGCCCAATAATCCTCTACCCTGAAAATTAACTATTAAGATAGATAGGAAGATAAGAGTTTTCCAGGACAAGGAAAAATGCAAGGAACATGCCTTAAGACATCCAACCCTGCAGAAGATCCTTGTGACCCACTATGGTCAGAAGGCCAACACCCACCAAATCCAGGATGGGATCACCATATAGCCCAACTCTACCCAGAAACCGATGTGCCCATAACATATCAAGGTAACATGGCCTCAGAGGGGAAAAGAAAGCAAGTATGAAGCCTCCCACACAAACAAAGCACACTGATATGAAGGGACATAGGAAACACCCAACACAAAGGCATGAGATGACAGTAATAAATCTACAGATTGTGATAATAACTCTGAAAGTCAATGGTCTCAATTCATACATTAAAAGAAAAAGACTAGCAGACTGGCTGAGAAACCCCAGCAGTCGGTTGCCTGCAAGAGCTGCATCTTAAACTCGCAGAAAAAAAAATGACTAAGAATAAAAGGTTGGCAGAAAATATTCCAGGCAAACAGCAACTTTAAAAAAGGAAATGTTGTAATTCTAATGTCTGACAAAATTAACCTTAAGGTGCAAACCATAACAAGAGACAAGGAGCGGCACTATATAATGCTCAAAAGATCAGTAAAGCAGGAACCAGTGAGCACAATAAATATGCATGTGACTAACATA
>NW_022103911.1:11044564-11046981 GCF_000313985.2 Echinops telfairi
CTAGGAAGCAAAGCTGTGGAAAGAGGTATAAGCATAGGAGTACACATATGTAAATACATTACATAAAAATAGAGGTATCGGCATATATTTTAATGGCAATACACTGAAGTAGTGGACAAACTTCAGTCCTCTGCTCAAACCCTCCCTACATACAAGAACACTTGGTTCTAACAAACTGGCATTCTGTGATGCCCACCCTCCCGGTGCAATCACTGAAGAGAAAATGTGTACATAAGCAAAAGTGACAAAGAAAGTGGATGATGTCTGGCTATTAAACAACATAGAGTCTGGGCTCTTAAGACTTGAAGTTAAACAAGTGTCCATCTAGCAGAGTACAACAAGCCCACATGGAAGAAGCACACCAGCCAGTGCAATCATGAGGTGTTGTTGGGACCGGGTAACAGGCATTAGAAGACCCTTTACAAACAAATAAACAAAAATGTGTAGTGCTATGAAGGAGGGAGTTGGAGCAGAAACCCATCTATAGACAATGGGACATGGCCCCACAGAGGGGAAGGAATGAGTCAAACAGCATAGGAAAGCAGTGAGGAAACACACAATATTCCTCTGGTTCCTTGAGACTTCCTGCTCCCATCCCCCACTATCATGACCCCAATGCTGTCTTTTATTTTGAACTAGACTGGAGCATGTAGACAGGTACAGATAAGAGATAAGAACTCAGGCACATGGAATCCAGGAACAGGAATGGGAGCAGGGATACCAGAAAAGTAGAGGGAAGGTGGGGAGAGGGGGAAGGAAATGGGGAACCAACCTCAATGATGGACACATAACCACCCACACCCCTACAAGGGGACAAACAACTGAAACCATGGAGGAAGGGAGACAGTGGTCGATGTAAGATATGAAAATAATGGTTTATAATTTATCAAGTGGTTAACTCTTCTTTAAGAGAAGAGTTCATTGGGCAGAGAATCAACAACAGTAAAAATAACAGAGTATGAGAAGCAAATGCTCAGAAATTCATTGTGGTGATAATTGTAAGACTCTTTTTAAAATGATTGAGTGATTGGATTGTATGGTATCTGAAAACCAACACCAAACTCACAGCCATCCAGTCAGTACTGACTAGTAGCGATCTCTTGTGGGTTTTGGATACTGGAACTATTTACAGGATTAGAAACCCAGTCTTTCTCACCCAGAGCTGCTGATGGTTTTCAACTGCCTATCATGCAGAGTGTAACCCAACATACAACGACTACACCACCAGGGCTTCTCACAACATGTAAAGTATATGCCAATAAAGCCATTTTACTGAAAGAAAAAAAAAGTAACACATAAAGATCGATATTCTAGGTGTTAATGTTATACAATTGATTGGTAGTAAAGTCTCTGACTATTAATGTAGAGTTATTCATTTTCTCTTCACTTATGTCATTGTTTAATGTATTTTGAGGCTCTTTCTTTGGGTGCAGAAATTGTATTAAGGTTATTTCCACTGTTTGATTGTTGTTGTTATTATTGTTGTTGAGTGCCATTGAATTGGCTCTAACCCTAGTGACTTTGTGTACAAGAATGAAAGACTGCACCGTCTTGCCCCATGCTTACACTTGTTCCTGAACTTGAACCCACTGATGCAGCCACTGTGTCAATCCATCTTGTTGAGGGCCTTCCTCTTTTTCACCATCTGTCCACTTTACCAATCATGATGCCTTTCTCCATGGACTGGTTTTTCCTGACAATATGTCCAAATTATGTATGACAAGACTTGATATCCTTGTCTCTAAGGAGAACTCTGACCTTCCTTCTTCCAATACAGATTGTTTTGTCCTTTCAGCAGTCTATAGTACTTTCAATATTCTTCTTGAGCACCACATTTCAAATGAATTTATTTTTCTAGAGTAGTCATTCTATGCACAACTTTCACATGCATCTGATGCAATGGATGCAATGCTCCTGACCCGTAACTTGGGTCAGGAGCACTATAGCTCTCAAGGTAATACCTTTGCTCTTCAAAGAAGCCTTATGCAGTAGATTTACCTAATACGATATATCTCTTGATTTGATTACTGTTTATATGAACATTGATCTTGGATCCATGTAAATACTTGATAACTTCAGCTTTTTCTCCATTTATCGCCATAAATCTTCTCCACAAGACCTCTTTTAAGTGTTGAAAAGTAAGGTTGTTCCTTAGAGATCTACCCTGTTTCCCCACAAATAAAAGTGTCTTATATTAATTTTTGCTGCCAAAGATGTGCTAGGTCTTATTTTCAGGGCATGTCTTATTTTTCCATGAAGAAGAATACGGTACACATTTATTGCTGAACAACAAAAAAAAGGAAATGTATTACCTGTATATGGTACAGTAGTTGTTATCACAAACCAGCATAACCAGACAAATTGTGAATCCTAGAGTATCAAGAACTTCTTGTTACTACCATTATTTCCATGTACAA
>NW_022103911.1:11048353-11050231 GCF_000313985.2 Echinops telfairi
ACCCTGCTGGCATTTGACTACCAGTGACATGGCTGACAGTATCATACAACACACAAGCCAACACAGTATGACAAGCTGGCATACAGGTGGAGGGTGTGTATTTTTATAGAAATTTATATTAAGAAATGGCTCAAACAGTCATAGAAACTGTCAAGTTCAGTGCAGTTGAATCCATAGGCCAGATACAAAACTGGAGGCTTTAGAGGCAGGTAAACCATGAAGCAAGAAGACCACAGTCAAACGAATCCAGGGCCGGCATTTCCCTGATGCTGTCTAGTATCTGGGACGCAATAGGAGAGCAGGTTAATGCAACCTACGTTGGATTCAGACCCAGCAGAGGTGAGAAATTTTCCCAGGAATTCTGCTTAAAAAGGATTAGGCCACACCTAAGAGGAATCTCCATTCCAATTGTAACAAGGTTATGATTTGTTCAAGGGACCGCACTCCACGACAAGTGCGGGCTGCTCACAGAATTGGTTGTGTTGTGTTAGACACTGTTCTGAAATAGACTAAATTGTGTTAGATCACATCATGGGGAGTTACTGCCAAACAACTGGGAACCTTGATCCAGCCAAGTAGATACAAAAACTACACACCATCTAATCCCCAATTTTTAGAATTTCAGCAAGTAGTGTATCACCTAACCTATTTTTCCAAATTCACCAGACTTATGAGCCATAAGCCTGACATCTGTCCTGCTGATTTAGTCATTTCAGGCTCTGAAACCACACGAATGAATGACTAGTCATTGAACAAATGACTTATTTGCCAACCTTTGAAACAGCATAAATTTCTTGATTGTTCATGAATTCCATGATAGGTTTTCAACAAACTATGAAATCCTGAAATGTGACCAATGCTCTGCCCAAATAACCACCACTAAGTATCATTTCCGCATACTTACCCAATTAATCTGTATACTGAGCAAATAATCTGAGAAGGTGGAATATCTGAAGAAAAACCAGACGTAAGGATTGGAGGAAGGTTTATTAACACTCTTTTCTATTCAGGTAAAGCAACCTTGTTTGTTTAATGTGAGAAGGACTTGAAGCACTTGCTGATGAAGATTAAGGATTGAAGACTTCAGTACAAAATACAACTCAATGTAAAGGAAGCAAAAATACTCAGCACTGGACTATTAGGGAACATGATGGTAAATGGAGAAAAGACTGAAGCTTTCAAGGATTTCATCTTGCTTGGATCAACAATCAACCTTCATAAAAGCAACAGTCAAGAAATCAAATGACACATTGCATTGGGTAAATCTGTTTCACTAGAATTCTTCAAAGTACCAAAAATTTGAAATAAGGAAAATAGTTAACAAATTGACGCATTTGTACTTCGGTATTGGCTGAGAATATTGAAAGGACTACGGAGTGGCTGAAGAACCAACAAGTCAGTCTGGGAACAAGTACAGCCAGAGTGCTCCTTAGAGGTAAGGACGATGAGAGTTCACCTCACTTCCTTTGAACATGCTCTAAGGGGCATCAGTTACGTGAAAAGGATATTATGCTTGGTAAAGTAGTGGATGCATTTGGAAGAGGAAAACCCTGTATGAGATAGATTGATTTCATTCTTGCAATGATAAGCTCAAACACATGAACACTTGTGACAATGGTGCAAGGTTGGGTCATGTTTCCTTCTTGTCCACAGGGTCTATGATTCAGAACTGTTTCTACAGAACCTTACAACAATAAGAAACAGGAAGGACAATACGGAGGGGAGAAGGAGTTCATTATATCAGAGATGATGGAATCAGTATTTTGTAAAAGCAGGAGACTTGGCACATCTTCCATCTCTATCTCACAGGGACCAGCCTGGTGCCAATATTTCTAAAATAAATTATTCATGAATGCTACATAAAGATTGCCAAGGCAA
>NW_022103911.1:11050653-11051618 GCF_000313985.2 Echinops telfairi
AAATTAAACATTCTTTAAACATTTACATTCTATTACAGATTAATTTCTTAAGAAATCTGTAATCCATCATATACACACAGTATATATCAATTATTGATTGCTGAGTTACTGGAACAAATATTTAGTCACATGGAGTAACTAATTACTATTGTATATTGATCTGTGGATAACCTATATGGCTCTTCCCATATGAGCATATTCATTTGTCTTTAATGAACTGAAATTTGGGGAGGCGGCTCAAAAGAGTTTGTCTTTGATTTATATTTCAAGACACCAGAATAATTGAAATCTTCTCCATGTAGTTCCTTAGTGCTCAGTAAGATAGCGCAGACTTTCCATAATAGCTGGTTTCTAAGAGGGTGAATGAAGCATACAAGGTTTCGTGAGTCTTAGGTTGGGAAAAATATATATAACTGTTTTTGTTATATAGTTGTATATACATGTTTATCTAAAAGAAATATAAACATAGTTATATATGTTACTATTTATATGCTATATATAAATATAGTATATAATATACAAATACATGTATAATTATATAGATTCATAGTATATATTATAAATATATTCATACATCATTAATATATGAAATATAAATATATAAATAGTCATATATACATGTAGCTATTTACATACTTTTTCTGAATTATATGATTCAAATAAAATTATAAGCAGGTCTCTGATTTAAGAGCAGAAAACATAAACTCTAGTTTTTCATGAGAGAAGCTAAAATTTATATTGTAAAGACATTTTAATATTCAAAGTCACATGCTCCATTCACTTCCTTCATGTTCTCCCTTAAAAAATTGTATCAAAAGCCATCCGTTTGCCAAATTGAATATTAAAAAAGTGATTGTATGTCACCTTTTACCCCAAATTTTGAAAGAGTATATTTTCTACCTTGGATCATTCCTCCTGGAGACAGCCAGCTATCCTGTCATGAACAAATCATTGGAGTTAATATG
>NW_022103911.1:11052293-11053807 GCF_000313985.2 Echinops telfairi
AAAAAATGAAACATAATCTATTCCTTGTATTTTTAAAATATATAAAGATTTTTAATGTATTCTTAGATTATTACAACACTTTTGTGGTGTTACAAAAATGAGAACCTGAAATTCAAAACTGTTAGAATGTTCATCCCAGGACTTCAGTGTAGTAGACAAAATCCAGAAATTAAAAAAGGGGAAAAAAATGAATGATTTTATTTGCCAACACCCTCACACATACACAGGCAAGCTTGCATAGATACTCTTAAAACCAAAATCACACAGCCTATTACAAACGTAGAGATAGACGAAGAGAACATCGTGCGTGTTTTGTTGCTGTTAGTTGACCCCTGAGCACCTCTATGGATGACAGTGCCTTGTTCTCCAGCATCACCGCCCGTGAGCTTGAGCTCATTGTGTCATTCGAGCGAGCTACTGTGTCAATTTGCTAACTCTCCAACTTTTTTATGTTTTGATAAGAGAAGAGACTCTATTGGATAGAATGATATCAATTGCAAAAAATCACCTCACTGTCTGACAACATTTTTCCATGAAGAAACCTTGTATTCGATTTAACCTAATAGATGAGCCAACACATGGTGTACCAGGAAGAGCAAAAATAATAGTAAAAAAGTCTTTATCTGACTTTCTGTTTTGAGTTCTGGACACCACTTTCTTAAAATGTCACACTTAAATCATAAACTTCTTTTTTTTCCAGCTGTATCTCTGGAACTGGCTGAAAAGTCCATTGCCCCAAATTCTGCACAAGTAAACTGAGGAGGATATCAAGGAATTCCAAAGGGAAGAAAATGTTTTGAAACTGATTTTGGTAGCAATTATACAGCACTGCTTGCTCTCATTGAACTATGGAACCGTAGGATTTCTGAACTTTCTCCCAATAACATGTTTTTTTTTGTGGAAAAAAGATTACTATAATGTGCACCAAGAAATAAAAAATGTTTACTCCAATTTAGGTTTTGAACATAAATTATGCTTCAGACAACCATGACTTCGATTTATAATTATTTAAAAGAAATCTAACTTCCAAACATTTTTGTGAGTGTGTGTGAAGAGGCTACAGATTTGGAAGAGTAAGTTAGCAGGAGCAGAAGGAAGCAGTTACTTCAGTGGCTGAAGTGGTCAAGAGCCCTAGAATAGACTCTTCGCCTTAAGACCACACACACACACACACACACACACACACACACACACACACACACACACACCACCATGGGCAGAGAGAAAGGGACTGATTACTATAAACCGAACCAGACACAAGAAGTTGATACTAAATGATACAGTACATCACTAAACATCATTATGTGAAGTCAGATGAAAACAGAATGAAAAAAAGGATTTAATATGAAACATTTCAAACACACAAAAAAACCCAGATAATAATGAGAGTGCGTCCTCACTGGCTTGTCACAACTCAGAGTCAACTAAATATCAACTGGCTGTGGAAAGGGTCATGATATCTTTCTCAAAAGACTGGTCTCCCCTGAGAATAGGTTTCAAAGTATCTGAGACAG
>NW_022103911.1:11053907-11055285 GCF_000313985.2 Echinops telfairi
CCAACATAAAGACCACACACACACACACACACACACACACACACACACACACACACACCAACATGGGCAGAGAGAAAGGGACTGATTACTATAAACTGAACCAGGCACAAGAAGTTGATACTAAACGATACAGTACATCACTAAACATCATTATGTGAAGTCAGATGAAAACAGAATGAAAAAAAAGGATTTAATATGAAACATTTCAAACACACAAAAAAACCCAGATAATAATGAGAGTGCGTCCTCACTGGCTTGTCACAACTCAGAGTCAACTAAATATCAACTGGCTGTGGAAACGGTCATGATATCGTTCTCAAAAGACTGGTCTCCCCTGAGAATAGGTTTCAAAGTATCTGAGACAGGGTCTTGAATTATAAACACATAATCTATTATACATACACTGGTACATAGATGATAACTATAAGAAAAATATGTTCATACTGATTCAAAAGAAAATCTGCCGATCAAACAATGAAATAATTACTTCTATAACACTTTTTAAAGTTAAATTAAAGCAATGTAGTCAATGGTGTAAAAAGTATCAAGCATTCTAATACACAATACTCCAAGTGTAAATTGGTGAGAACTTTTTAGATAATTTTCTGTGTGCTCATTTTATCGATGTATCTAAAAAGATCTTGAAAACACTGTTTATTCATGTCCTGGAAATATATAGAAGGATTGCATTTGAAAAATGTAAATGCTAAGAAGTACCATGATATGAGATTATAAATGTACTATTTTAATTGGTTTTGTTAGGTGCCATCCAGATTGCTCCAAATCACAGCGACCCTATGCCCAGCAGAAGGCACCACAGCCTGGTCCCGGGCCATCTTCACAGCAGCCCCATGCTCGAGCGCATTGTTGTAGTCACTGTGCTGAATCATTCCACTGAGAGCCTTCCTTGCTTCCCTGCTCCTCTAATTCACCAACCGTATCTTCTCCAGGGTCTGGTCTACTGACAAGATGTCTAAGCTATTTAATAGGAAGTCTAGCCATCCTTGCATCTAAGGAGCAGCCAGGCAATACTTCTTGCCAGCCAGACTGGTTGAACCATTGTACTATGAACATTCTTCTCCCCCCAGCCATAATTCAAAGGCATCTTTTCATCTTAGGTCTTCCTTAGGAATGGTCCAACATTTACATGCATACGAAGCAATTGAAAATAGTATGGCTAGGATCAGGCACACCATAGTCCTCAAGGTAACATCCCTGTTTTTTGTGTTTGGTTTTAAATATTCTAAAGAGGTCCTGCGTAGCAAATTTACCTAATGCAGCACACATCCTTTGGTGTCTTGAATGCTGCTTCTTTGAGCATTGGTTGTTGATCCAAGCAAGATAAAATCCTTGACAATTTGAATTTTTTCTCCACTTA
>NW_022103911.1:11056359-11058188 GCF_000313985.2 Echinops telfairi
TGGATGTGGTTAGAAAGAAGTTAACAATTGAACATAGGTTTAGATTTCTTAGAGTCATATGTAAAGAAAGTCCATGTCCCTAAATAGGTGCCATGCTTAGTGTCAAACGGACTTTTATCTTCTCACCTCTGCAGTTCATGTAAATATAACACTGGTGTGATTTGTGGTTCATCCCAAAGCTTAAAGAAACTAGTTTAGTTAGGAACAGGTGGTCCTTGGAACTGTTCAGAAACTAGCATTCCAGCCTCTAGCAAATCCACATGTATTTCCCACAAGAAGTCCACCTAGCATAAAATTATACAGAAACAGAAAACTTCTTATGGAATATCATTAGCAATTGTGATTGTAGTTTTTTTCCAGTTGGTAAGGACATGTAACATTTTTCACTAACCCCTGTGAATTTTCCTCTTCTTGATCTTAATAGAACTTGTACAAAGATTTTATGTGTCTATATATGTGTACGTGTGTGAGTACATGTGTATTTTTATCTTACAGATACCTTCTAGCAAGTTCTTGAAAGTAAGAGAAAATAAAATGGTGCAATAGTTTGAAATTCTTAAATTAAAATTAACTAATTATTGATACCACCGATGTTACTCAGTTTGTTATGCAGTGCTAGCTTATGTGTTGCTGTGATGCTGGAATCTATGTTACTGGTATTTCAAACACCAGCAGGATTGCTGAAAATGAGCAGGCTTCAGTATGGATTGCAAATTAAAAACAAACTATGACACAGGAATCAGTTACCCAATTTGGAAGAATTAACCACTGAATGCCCTATAAATAACATGGAATTATAGTCGGACCGGAGAATATTGTCAGACATGGTGCCTGGGATTAAGGCCCTCTTGTCGAAAGGTCCTCAAAATATGACTGAGGGAGAACTGGCTTGTCCAAATAGAGGTAGGTGATCACAGTCACTTGGATGAATAAAGCCTGTGGGGAAAAGCCTTCAGGACCGGCCCTAGCTGTGGTGGCGCAACTCAAAACGAGAAGAAACAGCTTTAGATATCAACTAACAATCAGAACTGGAAAGTACAAAATATGAAGCTAAGGATATCTGAATCCATCAAAAACAAAATAGACTACAGTAAGATAAATATTGTAGACCTTAATGAGCTGAAATGATCCGGCATTGGCCCTCTTGAATCAGGAAATCATTTGGTTTACTGTTATTTGAGTGACATATTCAAGAGGAATGGAGTTGCATTCATTCTTATCAAGGAAATTCCAAGCTCTATCTTGAAGTCCAATGCTATCTGTGAAAGGATAGTCTCCATGTGCATACAAACAAAGTAATTAAATTAAAGTATTCTAATCTATGCCCACAACTAAAGCTAAGGAGGCAGAAATGGGAAAAGTCTACTCATGTTTTCAATCCAAAATTGATCAAACATGAACTCAAGATGTATTGATTATTAATGAAGATTGAAATTCAAAAGATGGAAATAAAGAGAAAAGAACAGTAGTTGTAAAATAATGGTCTTGTTAATAGAAATGAAGCTGGAGATTACATGATAGCATTTTGTAACACCAATGATTTATTCAATGTGAATATCATTTTTCAACAGCAAAAATGTGACTATTAAGGACTTCTCCACATATAATACACAAAATCAAATGGGCTACATGTATGGTACAGATGATAAAAGAGCAGCTAAAAAGCAGGCCAGGGTGAAAGCTGTAGAACAGAATATAGATTGGTGTTATCTAAATCCAGAATAAAGCTAATGAAAAATAGATCTATGAGCCTACATTTATAGGTTTAGTATTAAGGTAGCAGAAGGACATTGGGCCTCCACACAAGTACTCCCTCAATGCAAGAATAC
>NW_022103911.1:11059173-11070046 GCF_000313985.2 Echinops telfairi
TTGAGAAACGATGTACAAATGCGCTTTACACAATTGATGTGTGTATGGATTGGGATAACAGCTGTATGAGCCCCTAATAAAATGTTAAAAAAATATAAAATAAGAAAAAATAAAAAATAAAACAGTCCCCCATAGGCAAAATACTATTTTAATATTAAAATTTAATAAATAATTAAAATTTGATAGCATCATAAGAAAAAAAAAATTATGCAATGACAAGGTAGCTCAAGAAAGCAAAGCACTGACACATCGATGCCAGAAAATTTGGAAGGTAACCACTTGGCCAACTGACTGGAAGAGATCCATAATTGCAATCACTACAGAGTGGTGGCCCAACAGAATGCACAAATTATACAACAATATCATTTATATCACATGCAAGTAAAGTTTTGCTGAAGATCATCCAACAACAGTTGCAACAGTCCTACAGTGAGAGGGATCTGCCAAAGCTTCACATTAGATTCAGAAGAGGACATGGGACCATGAATAGCATTACTGATCTCAGATAGATCTTGGCTGAAAGCAAAGGATACCAGACATCTGTTTACATGTGTCTTACTGACTGGACAAAATCATTTGACTGTGGGAATCATAATAAACTATGGATAACCTTGAGAAGAATAGATATTCCAGAACATTTCACTGGGCTCCAGCAGGATCTGTACATAGGTACAGAAGCAGGTATTGAGAACAGATTATAATAGTGTATGCTTTAAAATGAGCAGTAATGTGTGTCAGGGCTGTATCTTCTCACCACACTTATTCAATCTGGATGCTAAGAAAATCACCGGAGGAACTAGATTACATGAAGGAGAACACAGTATCCGGATTTGAGCAAGCTTGTTACCACCTGTAATTTGCAGGTGACACATCCTTCCCTGCTAAAAGTGAGTATTATTTGAAGTACTAAAGATCAAGATCAAGTTTGAAACATTCAGTATGGACTATAAACTCAATGTAAAGAAAATCAAAAACCATACAACTGCACAAGTAGATAGCATAGTGGTGAGAAAAGAGTAAAATTGTCAAGGATTTTGTCTTGCTTGGATCCACAGACAGTGGTCATGTTAGTAGCAGTTAAGGTATCAAAGGACACATTGCATGGGGTAATTCTACTTCACAAGACCTCTGTAGAGTGTGGTAAAGCAAGGATGTTACATTGAGAACAAAGGTCTGACTGTCCCAAACCATACCAGGTTCAATTGCATCATATGTGTATTAAAAGTAGAGAGTGAATAAGCAAGACTGAAGAAGAATGAATGCATTTGATAAGCTGTTTATTAAGAATGTTGAAAGTACAGTAGACTGCCAAAGCACAAACTCTCTCCAAACTGCTAGAATCAAACAGCACCATAGTGACACAGTTGGGGAGACCTTGTCTCACATTCTTTGGACATATTTTCAGGAGAGACTAAGGATAAAATACTTGGTAAATTGTAAGGCAACATAAAACATAAAATACTCCCAACAAGACTGATCGAGTCAGTGTCCACAACAATAGACTCAAACATATAAGAACAATAGTAATGATGATCCAGGACAGAAGGTATTCAGTTCTGTTGAAATTGGCTCAGTAGGAGTTGGAACCAACTTGACAGTACCTAATGACAACAATAATATTTATTAATAATAGGAAACGAAGTGATGTTTATGACCTTACTCCTGAGATACATAAATATTGGTCAGAATGAGTAACAATCATCATAGCACAGTTGAAAGTATTGACTAGGAAAAAAAGTAATTTTCATGTCAATAATATAATCTATACTTTAAAGAAATATGATTAGTCATATGTGGTATAATTTTTACTGAGAATAACTAAAATAGAGAATCATAAGGGAGTCTAGGAATCAGAATTTTGTTGTAGTTTGTTGATGTTGTTGTTGTTGTTAGGCACCATCAGTTTGGTTCTGAGCTGGAGCAGCCCCAGGCAAAACAGAAGGAAACACAGCTGGATTCTGAGCCAGCCTCACATTGTTGCTATGCACGTATCCATTGTTGCAGCCACTGTGCTAATCCAGACTATGGGGGGCTTCCTGCTTTTGGATGCCCCTCCACTTTACCAAGCATGGTGTCCTTCTCCAGGGAGTGTCTCTATGATAATAAGCCCAAAATGCTTCAGACGAAGTCTTGTAATCCTTGCTTCTAAGAAGCATTTTGGCTTTCCTTCTTCGACGACAGATTTGCTTGTCCATTTAGCAGTCCATGGTACTTTCAGTATTCTTCTCCAGCACTACAATTCAAATGCATTGATTCTTCTTTGGTCTTCCTAATTCAATGTCCAACTTTCCCATGCATACAAGGCAATGACAAATACCATGGCTTGGATCAGGCACCTTTTAGCCCTCAAAATAACACCCTTGTTTTTCAAAATTCTAAGGGGGTCTGTGCAACAGAGTTAACTTAATGCAGTGTCTTTTGAGCTCTTGCCTGCTGCTTCCATGAGCATTATTTGAGTTTCCAAACAAGACCAAATCCTTGGCAACTTCAAACTTCTATATTTATCATGATATTACCCATTGGTACAGTTGTGGAGATTTTGGTTTTCTTTACACTGAGTCATAATTCATACTCAAGGGTTCAATCCTTGGTTTCATCAGCTAGTGCTTCAAGTCCTTCTCACTTTAATCAATCAAGGTTTGTCATCTGCATTTCTCAGGTTGTTAATGAGCCTTCCCCCCAACCTGGATGCCATTCTTCTTCATATAATCCAGCTTCTCTGATGATTTTCTCAGCAAACAGATTGAACAAATATGGTGAGGATATATACTCCTGACACACATCCTTCCTGATTTTAATCAGTGCACAATTCCCTTGTTCTATTCTCACAACTCCCTCTTGATACATGTGTAAGTTCTACATGAGCACAAAGAAGTGTTCTGAAATTCCCATTCTTCTCAAGGTTATCCATAGTTTATTAGGCTCCACAACACTGAATGCCTTTATATAGTCAATACAACCAAAGTAAGCATCTTTCTGGTATTCCCTGTTTTGGGTCAAGATCTATCTGACATCAGCATTGATATTCCTTATTCCAGATCCTCATCTGAATCCAGCCTGCACCTCTGGCAGTTCCCTCTCAATGTACTGCTTCAACTGTCGCTGGAAGGCCTTCAGCAATATTTTACTTGCAGATGGTATCAGTGATATTATTCTATAGTCTGAGCATTCTGCTGAGTCCCCTTTCTCTGAGATGGGCACACATATGGCTCACTTCCATGCAGTTGACCAAGTATTCCAAATGTCCTGACACAGGCAAAGGACTGCTTCTACTGCTTTATCAGATTGTTGAAATATTTCAATGACTAGTTCATCAATTCCTGGAGCATTCCTTTTGGTTAATGCTTTTATTGTGCCTTGAACTTTTTCCTTCAGCAACATTGGTTATTGCACGTATGCTCCCTCCTAAAAGGGTGGACTTTTGACTAGTTCTTTATGGCATAGTACTCTCTATGCATTTTCCAATTTCTTTTTGATGCTTCTTGCAGTGTTTAATATTTTGTCCATAGAATCTTTCAAGATTTCAAGTCAGGGCTTGAATTTCATCTTGCATTCCTCAGATTTAAGATGTGCAGAGTATGTTCTTATAGTTTGGTTTTCCAATTCTAGGTCTTTGCACATTTGGCTTTGTTTTTTTGACCCATCCTTTAGATATTTCTATACAGTGATTTAGAAACAAAATGGCCATACTTTAAATATTGACTATGAAAACCCCACTCTTAGTAATATTTTCATCCTTTGAAATTTGTCCAAGGTCATTTGTATTGAATTGAGTAACTAATTGAATATAATGTGTGAATGGTACCACCATCAGACCCAAGTTTAGAAGTCAAAGCAATTGAGAAAGAATGGCTTGTAGAATTTATGTAAATTTTAAATACAATGCATTTGTGAAACTGTTATTTGATTTGGTGGCAGCAGACTTAAAATACAAATCTACATACTTCCCATTTTGGCACTAATTTCTTCAAGTACAAGAATATTGAGTCACAAGAAAGGAATGAAATATTGGCTTAAAACAGTCATTTATGTGTGTATGAAATCTAAGCGATATGTTTATGTTGAATTTCTATATTTAATATATATTACACATTATAGGATAACCGATTTTGGTTGCTTTTTTGGACATTGTTGTTAATTTTGTTATTGTTGCAGGTCTCAGAATAATGTTTCTCTCTCCCCTCCCAATGTTTCTCTTAATATTATGTGTAAATAAAATGTATTTTAAAAGTGCAAGCCAGTTTTAGTCAAAAATAATTTCATTTCCAAAAATTCATCAGTGTTAATCAAGGTCATCTCATACTATATGGATTTAAAAACACATATATTAATAAAAACATAATGAAGATGGGAAGCCAGATTAATTGGCTACATTAAAATAAATCATGTTATGGAATAGATATGGATTTAGAAATATTAAGGCCTTTCTGAACATATTCATTTTGAAAAGTAAAATCAAAAACAAATTAACTAAACACAAACAGAATGGTTGAAAATCAATCCAGCAATTAAAGTGTTGGTATTTTATTAGCTCTTTGTAAAAGGACATTTTGGTTATTCTCTCTATAATCATTTCAGCAGTCAGAAAAGAAAAATTTAATATTTTTAAAGCAAACAAAACAGTTCCTCACATTGCTTCCCCCAAAGAGCTATGTGTTACAGACAGTAAATTAAGAGAGTGCAGGGTCCTTGTGGTTATTTCTTTCAACATGCAAAACAATTTTCCTTTTTAAATGAGTTTAGCTAATGTGCCTTTGAGATGATTCATAGTTCACTGACAGCTGTTTACCTTCAAGCCCACCTCAGATAATTTACCCTTCTCTCTAGTCACATTTGAATTCTACATAAACATGCTCAGTCAATTCTCCTGATAACAAGTTAAAGGTTAGATTGTCTTTTGGCAACGGATTTCCAACCAGGTGGAAAACAGAAAAAGAATTTGCAGATATCTATAGGAGTAAAATTAAAGACACCAAAATTTAATTGGTTTCCAGGTGTGACTGTTTTTATTGACTAAACTCTAATTACGTGGTATAAATGATATTATAAGTATGCCTGCAATGATGAAATTTTACTTTTACTTTTTTTCTGTGTATTTCTAAACTTGGGTATCCTCATTTTATTTAGTAAAATATGACAAAGTGCTAAGGCAGTCCTAGTATATATATTTTAAATTCTCCATTTGGATGCAAGTCTAAAAGAGTTTTATGACAAATTTTACCAAAATGGTAAAAAGTAACCCCCCTCAAAAAAAAACAAAAACATTTTATTACGAGCTAATCCAAACATCATATCATTCCATACTTCAATATATCAGGCAGAGTTGTACAATTGCTACCACAATCGGTTTGGACATATTTTTTCTTTCATGAACTCTTTGATATCCCTCATAAGCCGCCCCCACACCTCTCCCACCATACTCCCAGAAGCCCTTATTCAAGTTGTCGTCTCTATATATTCACCTATCCTGGGTTTCATAAACTGAAAAACATATAAAAACACATAGCAAATATTTAAATTATAAGAGACAAACTCAATATGAACACACAAACACATACTGAAAATATTAAAAACCAGCTCAAGCACAAAGTAAATCAAAAGGAAAATCGAGATTTTAACTGTTTATGTCAGATTTATCCTTTTAATCCACTATAGCTGTCTGTATAATACTCTCTGTCTGATAACCAAGTTAATACCATCTCTCAATTATGGTTAGAGGGAAATCACCAAAGGTTTATTCCATGTCTAGGTCCTGCATATGGATTTTGGTTTTCCATTGTCATCCATAACCTTCTGCACACCAGAATCTCACAATTTAAGTTCTGATACTATTCTCTCCTTCAGATTTGGATCACTGATGTTGGTGAACTTCCTTCCGTGCAGGCTTAATTTGCGTCTCATTTAGGTGGCTGCTTGCTTGGAAACAAACCTTTAAGACCCTAGACACTATTCTTGTGATAGCCAAGCACCATCTAATTTCTTCACCACACTTTGCTACAGCATCTGTGTTTCCTTAATAAGTGCGAGTACACAATAGGCCCATGTCCTAAGAACTCATCTTTCTTGATTTGAACTAGAATTAATTTTGAGCCCCAAATCCATTCCTGAATCTGCTTGTTTGTTTGTTTTTCTGGCTCATCCCAGGGACATCCTTGTTATTTTGTGGTAGATAATTTTATCAATCATCTGCCTGGAGCATAAGGACCTCCTCTTATAGTATCATTTATTAGCTATGATATAAATTTTAAAACATTATTGAGAAAGGGAGAATGAATATGTGTAGACCAACTACAAATCGCAAGATATGGATTTATTACAGAATAAATCCTTAAATGACTGGATCCTATTTGTGTTACTTTTTCTTTAACCTGATGAAAATGTTGTAGTGTAGAAAATATTAACATGATCACATACATTTGATTTTGTGTTGCAATGATAGATTAAATATATTTTACAGATTTACACTTTTGCTGAGTTCTTTGAGTATATTAAATAGTTAAGTATTCTATTTTCTTACAAAATTAATGACAAAAATCAGACAAGTTTTGTTATTTCTAACTATAGGTAGGTACAAATACTATGATCCTAAGATCCATATGTCCTGTGATTTGATCTGCTGCAACATTAGTAAAAGTTAGGTCCAAAAACTGTGCACATGTACTTCAAAATTTTTAATCAGACTGTCTTTGCATTTACTTTTACTCTAGTACCGATCTCCAAGGGAAAACTGTTTTTATCTTATTTCTCTCAGCTATAAAAAATATATATTTGTTATTATTGCTCTCAGTGCCATCAAGTCAGTTTCAACCCATAGCAACTCTATGCGCCACAGAAGGAAACACTGCCTGGCCCTGCACCAGGGTCACGATGGTGCCTGTGCTTAAACCTGTATGGCCGGATCAATACCAGGCAGGCTTCTAGCAACAAGTGACCTTGAGTCTCCCCCACCTATGTGGAGCTGACCAGAGCTAGCTGAAACAACTAGCAGCAAGTGGCCTTGAATCTCCCACACACACCTGCGGAGCTGACCAGAGCTGGCTAATGGCCCGCTTTGTTCTCGACCTGCCGCTCTGCACCCGGCACCAGCATGGCCCATTTGGCTCAGTGCCCACTTCGTTCTTGCCCACCACTCTGCACCCAGCATGGCCCGTTTGGCTCAGTGCCCACTTCGTTCTTGCCCACCACTCTGCACCCAGCACAAATACACCCAGAACCAGGAAGACATCTTACATTCCAGAAATCCGGACAAACCTGTCCATATAAGCAGCAGCCTTGTAGCCTGCAGTGTGACTCCCCCAGCCCAGATGTTGTGGACTGTGGGACTTCGTGCAGGCTGGGTTTTTCTCCCTAATAAAGCTCTGGCGCCTCTCGACAACCTTACAAAACTCATTATTGTAGCCACTGTGTCAGTCCATCTCCTTGAGGCCCTTCCTCTTTTTCGCTGCCCCTCTATATTTCCAACCATGTTGTCCATATCCAGGGACTCATCTCTCCTGACAGCATGAACAAGTATCTAAGAGGAAGTCTTGTCATGATGGTCTCTAAGGAGCATTTATGCATTTGCTTATTTTTAATTGATATGTCAGATAACCACTCTTAAAAGTAGGTTCCTCAAAGAGGAAGTGATTTTTGAGGGCTCCTAATTTACCTTCTCTCTTTTGTTTGATGAGGTTGGGAGGTCAGAATAGGCTGAGGAATGTGGATAGTGTAGCATTAGAAAAGGCAAATAATAATTAGATTTTATTTGAACTGTCATGAACATTTTGTCGCAAGAGTAAATTGACCTGTACAATTACAAGAAAATGTTTTTTTTTTAATGTGCTGTATAATTCAGATAAGTAAGTGTAACTCAGGTTTTTTTATGTGTTTGGAACTATGAAAGGCATGATTATCAGAAATAGTAGAAAAAAATCTAAACATTTTAAAGGAAATATCAACTTCTGCAGAGTAGAGTAATATCTAGGCTAACATCTTAGGATCGTGTTATAAAGATGATTATCCCTGACATGGCATTCAAAGATTTTGCTTTAACTCTATGCTTAGGACACAGTCATTATGCTTATACAAGCTTTTCAAAAAGTCTAATAAGCAGTCATTGTTGAAACTAAAGGGTAAAAGAATATTAGTTTGGAGATACTAATAATCTGAGCTTTTTCTCATTAAAGATCAGTGTGAGACATGCTGTTTAATCATTTTTATCATATTTTTTCTGTGAAAATGAGCCTATCAAGGATTATTTTGTAGGTTTTCTGTGAAGACTAAAGTAACTATCAATAACTTCTAGTGCTCTGTAACATTTTATACTGGAATGTCTTCATTGCTAATTTTTATAGTTCTTAATGTTGTTGGCTTCTGGAAACTTGGTTCATGAATCATGGAGACCCCCTCTGTTGGAAAGAAAAATTACTTCTTAGGATTTTCTTGCCTGCACTCATAATGTAAGCAGATCCCCAGGACTTTTATTTCCTCATTGCTGCATTGGTTCAAATTGCCAACTTTATTTACATTAGCAGTAGAGCCCCAGTGGTTGTTGCCAGTTAGGATATAATGAAGAAATATACATTTGAAAAACATTCAAGGGTATTAAAGAAGGCTTCTAAACAGATGTGGTATAAAATAATTATTTCACACAACAAGATATATATATATTTAAATTGGTTTTCCACTAAATCTCTCTGCTCTTGTATAAACCCAGTACCAGGGCTCCTGTTGATCTTATGCTATTGTTTTTCTCTCTATATAGCTTCAAGATATTGTCTGTTCCTCCTAGATCTAGCTATCATCCATCTGTCTGTCTATGTATCATCTATCTTTCATTGATCTATGTTCATACTGATTGATTTAGACTCTCCCAGCCTCTTCTAAATCTCTTTTCTTCATTTTAACCCAGCCTTTACTATGAAGTCTGGAAGAAGGGGGGCTGCTTTTTGTAGAAATATATTTCAAATGTTAATGCTGCAACAGATAAGTATGGGCAACCGTCAGAGTAGACCAGCCCCTAACACAGCATCATAGGTCGGGTAGGCGCAATTGTACAGTGATAATAAGTAAAGATTATAGTAAAGTCATAGAGAGCATGAGAGATAGAAGAGAGATTGCAGTAATGGAGTCAGACACATTTCATGGTAGCTTGCTCACCTCAGCCTCACGTGATGGTCCACGTGGAGGGAGGGAGGGAGGGAGGCAGAGGGTGAGAGAGAGAGAGAAAGAGAGAGAGAGAGAGATTTATTGCTAACCAAGGCTTTTATATTCCTTGGGAATGTACAAGCCCCCTAGTTACAGGTGAAGACATACTTCACAGGAAAGAGTTGTGCTACAGTTAATGCAGTAATGGGAGAGGGGTGAGCTAGAGGTATCCATGCAAGAGGAAGGGTAGGTATTGGGGGTACATATGAGACAAGAATGGTGGATCCTAGGTTCAGGGAGGCAGCTTAATTTTTTTATATGAGTGAGCCAGTTTGACCTGTTCTCTGGCTCACTATAGAAACCATTATCAGTAGGGTGTAAACCCCACCTACAGGAACCAAACCTATGACTACAAGCCTTTAGGGAGAAGTAGCCCATTGTCCTTAACATCAGGGAGAGGGCTCCACCTGTGGTGGGCCCAGACAGTTGTCAGGCAACTGACTGCCCTCAGGGTGGTAACTTGACAACCATTTACCATTAGTTGCAAGCAGTGTCTTAATTCTAACATATATTTGGGGGAGATGACTTGGGAGAAATCTTTCTGTTTCCCACAAGCAATCATAAGATAGGTGAATTTTCATAAACCTCCTGATCCAGCTGAAATGATTTAATAAAAAAGAAAGATTAATTATTCAAGCATAAAACCACGACAATCAATATCCTATAAAACTCTGGAAAATGTATAGGAGATCCCTGCTTTCTGAAACTAAATAAGACAAAGACAAATAGTTCCGGTTAAAGGCATTTAATAGCACTGCAATTCAGTCTGCAAGCAACACTAAGATCTTAACTTTAGGGATAAGTTTCTTAAAATATTTGTTTGGCTTATTAGAAATGTCTTTTTAATTTCCTAACCTTTACTTCAAAACCAATGTAAATTAAGTTTGAGTTTGTTATGGAATAATTATTATCACTTGGAATAGTGCTTTTCAAAATTTAATGTACTTATAAAACATCTGGATGTCCTGAAATGATGAAAATTCTGATTCAATAGGTTTGTAGTGAGACAGGAGCTCTAGTAACATATAGTTATAAATTGGGCTGCTAATAGAAAGGTTGGCAGTTCAAAGCCACCAGGTGCTCCTTGGGAGAAAGATGGAGTTGTCTACTTTTGAAAAGTTACAGTCTCAGAAACCCACAGAGACAGTATACCTTGTCCTATAAGTCACTAAGAGTCAGAATTGATTTGATAGCAGTAGTCTTTTGAGTCTGAGTAGTGTAACAAAGATTCTGCCATTGTAGGAAAGCCCCGGGTGAGCTGGAGATGCCTGGTAGTTAGTCATATTTGAGTAGCAAAGACTTGGGGTCTATTACTACATCCATAAGTACAGTAAATAAATAAGTAAATGCCCTTATTGTCTAATGTTTATATCTTCATTGTATTTATAAACACCTAAAGTGCCACTATTATTAATGACCACAGCTTAATGAGAAAACAGAAACAGACTTAGTGTATTATTTTTTTATGTCAACTCGTGGCGTCTGAACATTCCAGTACATAACCTCTATAAGTCTCACAGGAGTTTAAATATGGACTGATGGAATGAAGTCCGGAAAAGGAAACAAAGAAGAGGACTTTCTGGCTTCTGGGTCCTCAGTGTAGACTATCAGCAGCACAGTGATCTTATATGCATGATGTAATTCAGAATAAGGTGTGTGTGTGTGTGTGTGTGTGTGTGTGTGTGTG
>NW_022103911.1:11072417-11076317 GCF_000313985.2 Echinops telfairi
ATCTTAATCACTCCCTTCATATTTTATATTTTGTTAATTAAAAGTGTAATGATATAACTCATTTGATAGTTAATCTGATATATTTACATTCCACTTAAATTTAATTAAATGCCAGAAGCATCACTGGTCTTCTTTGAATTATGGGATTCGTGAAGAATATTAATATACCATATACTGTCAGAAGAAAAATAAATCTGATTTTTTAAAGTACAGCCCAAATGCTCTGTAGAGGAATTATATTTTGGACATGTAATCAGCATGGCTTTGAACTGGTTCAACCATTGATAAATTACTGAAACCAGTACCATTTGGGCAATGTGTTGTGATAACCAGACTGGTGAAATTTATGAATTAAAGGACTGAAATGGAAGAATTGGAAGAGATATAGTGACCCCTTTTTTGAGCCTGTTTCCTACCACTGGATTATTGGCAAGCCAGAGGGGAACAACACATTTAGGATGCACTGTTGGTTACATAATTGAGTCAGATATCAATGTTTCTGACTCTGCTGAAAGTCTTTGGCGAGAGAAAGTCTATGAGAAAGTCTATGGGCATTGATAGCTATGTAATGATTATACTGTTCATTTTTCTATAAAGGAGATGAAGGTCATAGCTGGGCTTACACCTGTAGAAAGTTAACAGTTTCAGAAACTCACAAGGCCACTTCTACCTTGTCCTCAACAGTGGCTATGAGTTGGCATAGATTTCATAGCAGTTAGATTGACTCTTGAGTTTGGTTCCAGATTTTCTTCTTCAGCCATAATTGAACTGGAAATACCTGGTTCTAAATATCATCATTCAATTAGAGGAATGAGAGCTCTTTGAAAATTAGTGTTTCTAGAATAGGACATATGAACCCTCGTGAAGTGACAGAATGTATGGCAATGCTCCTGAAACACAAGGATGAGAGGACGACAAAGCATCACAATTGTCAGCCTGAAAGAGCCATAAAATGCTAGCATTCTAAAAAGCTTAGCAACCAAGTAAATGCAGCATCAGACTACAACTCAAGGCATTACAAAGGAAACATCCCTGTGAACATCCTTGGAAACAAAGTGGCTTGAAATCAGTTGCTGACTTAAAGGTTGGTGTCTCAACCCACCCAGCAGCTGCACAGAAGGCCCAGCCATCTACTTTTGTAAAAATGGTGTAAGAGAGTCCTATAAATTGAAATAGATTCAATAGCAAAGGTTTCGTTGTTTGTGCGTTTTCAATGTAGTGAACAGTAACTTTAATTTAAAATGTAAACTTAGGCAAAAGACCTTTTTGGAAGAATAATAAGGACAGTAGACAGAAATAAAGAATTCAAGAACAAAAATCACTAAACGAAGAGGGAAGACCATGGCTTTCAAAATTCTGGAGAGTAGTCAGGGGACAGGAGTGTATGAAGCAACAAACAGATGAAGTTAGTTTAATTATGATCACAATCAACCACTTTAACATATATTTCATTAAAAATTCTGAATTTAACTTTGTTTACAGGATTATCTTAGACTTTATTGATAAGATAGTTAATTTTATGAGTGAAACAAAAACTGCAATCCCTTGGCATGTGAATAATCAGACATGATTCTATGTTTTCTTTATTGATTTTCCAAGGTAATTTCATTGTGTTGGTTGATTTTTTGCATACCACCTCTATTATCATAGTAAGTAGGTTTCACATTACTTCATCTTTCAGGAGAAAATTAGCACATAAAAAAAACCTAGAATAGGAATGTCTTTTGCAATTCTGATCAGAATGGTACATATTGGATTTCAGCTTTGACACACAAATATTACTGATGAACTCTCATGAATCAAATATTTAACTTTAAAATTATAGGAGACAAAAATATAACAATAAGGGCCTGGTTACAAAACACCCTTACTGTTCTCTCAACTGTGCATTTCTTTTCATCTATTCATTGTCTGTTTTACAAGTAGAGCATAATGAATCTATGTAAATGTGTTTATAAAATAGGGAATGGATTGTATTAAAAATGAAAACCGAATCAAAACGATTACATTGTTTCTTGAGTCTTTTCCTGAGTTTCAAAGTCTTGGTTAAGATACACCAAAATCAGGCACATGCTTTACAGCTTTCCTTTCAGATTAAGAAGTGAAGTTGCAATCCAAATATTTTTACATATTCCATTATTCTTCATTTTATTTGAATACTGAAATTTTAAATCCACACAAGTAGAGGAGCTCCCCAGATTTAATATTGAGAGTTAAATTTCTTAATTAAATAATACAATACTGAAGATGTGGGTTTACATATGTGCTCATTCTTCCTGCATGTAAGCCAAAGTCAGTCTGCAATATTTTGTGACTGATAATCTATTTGAGAGGAATGTAACACATTTGAATATAGAAATAAATGATATTTTTGGTGATTTGAAATAGTCTGTAAATAAGCATATCAGAAAATAGTGTGCAAAAGTATATACAAGGGACTCTGATGATTTTATTGAGATAAAAGCATACTGAACAAGGTAGTGCAACTCTTTTCTGATTGAAGGTGTTTGTCCTCAGGCATGGCATAATGAAAGTGCTATTGCTGTGAAGGCAGAAATCTAATGAAGTTTGAAAAGAATGAAGAGTGAACATGGTCAGATAGAAGTAATTATTATTCATCTCAATAGAATTATATTGTTTCTATGGTGAGTTAACTATATCTTTTTAAGGGTAAAGGAATAAGATATTTTGATAAAAAACAAACAGACAAATGGACCAAATGTGTAATGAGAAAGAGAGAGAGTGTGTGTGTAATAAAGACTGATTTTACAATTCAACATCGAAGAAGGAATTACTGATATACAAGATAACTTAATTGTTTTTATTTTAGGTATGTTAAATTATATTAATTCTCTTATTTTAAAGATCTAGATTAAGTTTTCTCACTTAAAAAATCATTTTACTGGGGGCTCATACAATTCTTATCACAATCCATACATACATTCATTGTGTAAAGCACATTTGGACATTTGTTGCCATCATCATTCTCAAAACATTTGCTTGATATCAGCTCCTCATTTTCCCCCTCCCTCCCCATTCCTCCCTCCATCATGAACTGCTGATAATTTATAAATTATTATTATTTTGTCATATCTTACATTGTCCAATGTCTTCCTTTGCCCACTTTTCTGTAACTATTTTGTACAATAATATTTATGATTTGAAATATTTGACCCTCAAGAAATTTGAGAAGACAAAATGAACATCATATTCTTAGTCTCTCTGTGGAAAATGGGAAAAGATCCCCCTAAATGTTTTAATGACTCTGGGTCAAGTGCATCTAGCTATTATCTAGCAATTTGTATAGCACTTTGAGGTTATCTAGTCACTGATCACTAACCGATTGTGAAGAAGTTGTCAAATCATGGAGACCTCATTTATACCAGAGTCGAACTGTGCTTCCTTGGATTTTAATGATTTGTGTTGCAAGTATGAGATCTTTGCACTGGAATTCCTATGAGTGGATTCCACTATTTGTCTGTCAGTTTGTCAAACTGTGGTGATTTGTGTGTTACTGTGATGATGGAAGTTATGTCATTGGTATATCAAATGCCAGCAGGATCACCAAAAATGAACAGGTTTCAGGCAGGCTTTCAGACCTAGAACAGACAATGGGAAACAACTAGGCTCGCCACTCCGGAGGAAGAAGCCTCTGAAAACTTTATGCACAGTTTTGAAGTATTTTCAAATGCTGAAAGCTTAAACAAAGGAAACAGAACATAGAGACACTTCCAGCAAATGGGCCCTTCAGGTTCAAGGTGACTGGAAAGGTGACTGAAGAGTAACTGAATTTTTGGAAGGGTGTCAACCATGTGGACATGAAAAGGAAACTGAATGCATAGATTGATACTTCAGGCATGACTGGGCTGAAACGGACTGGTACTGGCCTTTTAAAAAAAA
>NW_022103911.1:11077582-11079389 GCF_000313985.2 Echinops telfairi
CCCCTCCCCCATATCCTCCCAGAAACATTGGTCCCGTTGTTTTCTCCTCCAGACTGTTCATCCAGCCTATCTTATCTAGATAGATCTGTAAAGATAATAATATGCACCAAAAACAAGGCATAGCAAGACAGGTGACAATGAGAACACAGCGATGACAACGGAAAAGAAAACCAAAGACCCATAAAAGAATAAGTTAATTAAAAGAAAAAGAAAAAAATTAAAAAGTAAGAAAAACCTGTAAATAGATCAAGGTCTGATTTTTGAACTCTAGGTGTGTCCTCCAGTTGAGCCAGATGGGGTGTCACACTTTGGCCCCAGAGTCTGTCCTTTGTACTCTCTTGGGAGCTCCCTGCTCTGCTCCCAAGGTTGCTCTGCTGCATGCCTTTAGAGTTTTGCCTTGGTGTCGCAGTGTCAGTCCTGGCCAGTCCCGACACTGAGTCTCCAGTGTTGTCCCCCATAGGGCCCTGGGCCAAAATGTTCAAACTATAGAATGCTATCATTGATATCATACATAAGTAAAATTTTGCTTAAGATCATCCAACAATGGTTGCAGCAAGACATTGACAGGGAACTTCCAGAAGTTCAATCCAGATTCAGAAGAGGCCATCATTGCTCACGTCAGATGAATCTTAGTTCAAAGCACAGGTTTACAAGTGTTTTCTTGGCTATGCAAAGGCATTGTACTGTGTGGACCATGATGAGCTTTGGATAACCTTGAAAAGAATGCGAGGTCCAGACGACTTCATTGTGCTCCTTTGGAACTTGTACATGGATCAAGAGACAGTTGTGTGAACAGAAAAGGGAATACTGCATAGTTTAAAGTCTGGGAAGGTGTGCGTCATGGTTGTATCCACTTGTCATACGTTTTCAATATATATGCTGACCATATCACCAGACAAATTTGATTGTGTGAAGAATAATATGGCATCAGAATTAGAGGAATCATTGTTACCAACCTGTATTATACAGATAGCATAATCTTGCTTGCAGAAAGTGTGGACGACCTGACACACTGGCTGATGATGATCTGGGATTGTAGCCTTCAGTATGAATTACAACTAACTGTAAGGAAGACTAAAATCCTCACAAATGGACCAATAGATAAGATGATGATAAATGGAGAAAAGGTTAAAATTGTCAAGGATTTTTGTTGGATACAAAATCAATGCCTATGGGAGCAGGAGTTAAAAGATCCAAAGACATCTTGGATTAGGCAAATCTGTTGTTGATCTCCTTAGAATATTGTAAAACAAAGATGTAACTTTGACGATTAATATGCAATTTAGCTAAGCCATACTATTCTCTATTGCATCACATGCATGTGAAAGTTAAACAATGAATGAGGAAGACCTTTAAAGAATCAATGTATTTGAATTATGGTACTGGAGAAGAAAGTACCATGGAGTGCTGAAAGGATAGAAAGATTTCTATTGGAAGAAGTAAGGTCTGAGTGCTCTTTAGAGGCCAGGATGGCAAGACTTTGTCTTATATACTATGGAAATATTGTCAGGAGATACCAGTCCACGAAGAAGGACATCATATTTGGTAATGTGAGGGGTCGTCAAAAGAGGAAGGCCAGAAGAGGATTGACCCAGTTGTACAACAACCGACTCAGGCACAGGAACAATATTGAGGATGGTGCAGAACTGTGCAGAAGTTGGTTCTGTTGTGCATAGGGTCACATGGCTGGAGCCAACTAGGTGCTAAATAACAACAACATGTGTAGACTAGAACCTCAAACTTTGTCTTAGGTGATGTTCCCAAGAGAAGCAAAACCAGTAAAGCTTATATATGTAGCTCGAGAGTG
>NW_022103911.1:11080620-11082481 GCF_000313985.2 Echinops telfairi
GGCAGGTCAGTGAATCAAGTCCAGAACTTCTGGAGGTTGATGCTCAAGACCTATTAAACGTCAGAAATGCTTTCCATAGCCTTCTCATGGAATGAGGCTGAATCACCAGGAGACTTTCTTTTGATTGCATTGGGGATATCACCTGACTAAGGATGTTTGTATATAATCCTCATTTTATTCCATTATGGAAACTGACAACTGATTCACTTTGATTGCATTGTGTTAGATTGAGTCCTTGAGGATTATTCAGTATTAACTGTTGAACTACCAAGAAGCCCGGCAAGATCAAATTGACAGAATCTTAACCTTCACATTCCTAATCTTGCCTACCATGGAGTTTGTCCCTAAATAAAACTTGCCTATAGATAGACAGAATACATAATGGAAACCTTTTCATAAGGCAAACTGATCAAAGTATTTTTGGAAATGCTTCAATGAATTTTCACATACTCCATTACTTTTTATGACGAGGAAGAGCATACCCAAGTACGTCTGCAAGCTATTTTGGGTTATTTATTTTGACCAACAGTGTACAGGTGAGATGGAGTGACTTTATTATAGATGGACTTAGAATTCTATCAGAATCAAAACCATTTAAATTTATTTTTTAGTAAGCAGCTGAAGAACTAAATATTTTCTTTTAAAAACAAAAATAGGGAGAAAAAGAGAGTTGGATTACATTTTAAAGTATGAGTTTTTACTCAAGATTGAGCATGGTTAAGCTTTGCATTCTTCTAAACTCAAATCAGTCTTGATAATATTTCAAGGTGATTCTTTCTAATACGGGGAAGATAAGTTACTATAAACAGAAAATATATACTTGGTGGGGGTTAAATAAAAATGAGGTGAACTATGAAAAAAGAAGAGAGGAGGAACAGATTAGGAAATTGAGATGTTATTATATCGAATGTCTTACTAATGAACGTCAATATATCTAATGACTTCCTGAGTCTACAGATAGCCACAATTCACATGAAGGGACAAGGGAACCTGACTGCAAGTATAATAGAAGGAAAGGACTTTAAAATGAAACATAGGTTTGTTTTCTTAATCATTTTTATTGGGGACTCTTACCACTCTTATCACAATCCATATTTACATCCATTGTGTCAATCATATTTGTACATTTGTTACCCTCTTTATTCTCAAAATATTTGCTTTCTTCTTGAGCCCTTGGAATCAGCACCTTGGCTTGTGTCGATTTGGCTGGACTAGAATTCTCCGTCCTTTCCCTGGAATTGTTGTTTTATTATGTGACATCCGATGTATTTCTTCTCATAGCGATCCTATGCATACTCGATGGGAAAACTGCCCAATGTGTGCCATATTCAAAACCCTCGCTATATTTGAACTTAATGTTGCAGCCATTGCATCAATCCATCTCCTTGACGTTCTTCCTCCTGCTTTCTTCTTTACCAAGCATTAACTTGGGCAAATCTACTGCACAAGACTTTTTAGCTTTCAAAAGCATGGAGCTTTCTTAGAGGACTAAGGTGTGCCTGACCCGTGGTATTTTCATTCGCATCATGTACATGTTAAAGTGGGACCATGAGTAAGGGAAGAAGAATTGGTTCATTTGAATTACGATGTTGGTAAAAAATACCTGAAATCCTGTGTGCTAACCACAAAACAAACAAATAAATCTGTGTTGAAAGAAATACAACGAGAATTGTCCTTAGAAGTCAGGATGGCATCTCACCTGTTTTAGACATGTTCTCAGGGAAGACTATTCCCCGAGAAAGGATCCCACGCTTAAAAAAGTAGAAAGTTGTCCAAAAATAGGGAGATGGGCAAGCAGATAGATTGAGGCAGTGCATGCAAAAATGAGTTCAAATATAACAATTTTGTGGTTGGTTAAGAA
>NW_022103911.1:11083811-11123091 GCF_000313985.2 Echinops telfairi
AAAGTACGAACATGGATTAAGTCTCTGGTGAATTCCCTATCACCATGATCCAGGGAGGTGAATAGTTTTGCTATCAGGCAGAGAATAACATGAAATAAATTTGGCAGATTTAGTAGGTGAAAATGTAGTATTTTAATGTTTGAACTCCCTTTGACTGAATGTAAGATTGTTTCAGTTAAAAAAAAATGAAGAGGAAATACATATTGAACAAGGCTCTAGTTAATCCCCTCATACCATAGACCCGGGATATAAATAGTCTTTCTGACTTCATAATAATCAACCATCATTATCATCTTGTGCCCTTCATGGAAACCTTTCAAGGTTATATCTTTGGACCCCTCCCCCACCCGCCCTAAAAACAGCATTCATCATAACCTTCTTAGCTGTTCTCTATGCCTTGAATTAAACTGGTTCATCAAATCCACTCTGAAACCATGTCTTTTCATGGGTCTTGCTCTCTCTATATTATTGACAAAACCAGGGATCAGAATCCTTCATTATAATTCATTTCATAAAGTTCTTTTCACTAGCTTCCATCTTGATTAAAGGATGTTGGGAAGATCAATTCATTGAACTAGCTGCTCCTTCTTCAAAGTTTTGGCTCTCTTTGAACAAACATTTACTGATGCCAGGTTGAATGGCAAGCTGTGTGAGATCTCAAATTCAGTAGCTATTGAATCAATTTTGCTTCTACAATTTTCTTTTAGCAGTCTCTGGAATTGGGCATGTTTATTAATTCATCAAGGTTGATAGTCTTTCCTCTCTTAGTTCTTTGTCTTCCATATCTTCCTTCATTTTTTAAATTCACTTAAAAACTATTGTTTAATGGAGCTATATTCAATTATATGCAAATAATTATGTGCATTAATACAGCCCTTCTATCATAATCCCTTATTAGATATTATTATATTTCTTGATCCTATACTCCTGTGGCTATAGTCTCAATTTAGAGGGCATTTTCTATTTTGTTACTGGACAGGATTATGTGGGGACTAAATATTTGACTTTAGTAGAAGGTGTGAACCAAGATATAACCTTTATTTCCTTGGGGACATTTTTAAATCTCCATCTTAGTAGATCCATACCCTATATATGTTTTTAACCCCAAGCAGTTCTAACATACCAACTCACCTGGAAATCCATACCTTTATTTCCTACTTTAACTCTGATAAAAGAAAGAAGACCTTCTGTGACTTTCGGACAGTTTCATTTTAACGTTCTGGACTTTATATTTGGCTCAACCCTGCCTAACCTTCAGATTTGGAACTAAGCAGCATCACCACCCTGTAAGATATTCACGCAACATTTCATGACTTCCTGTGGGGCCTGCAGTGAATTGTAGAATCCAGCGACTAGAGGGGATATGCTCAAGGCAAACATGAGGAAAAATGGAGGAGAATATTATCATGAAAAAGTTGGACATTTGGGACATCTTTAGTATCCAACTCCTTAGGAATAGTCTCGTATTCATTCTTTTAAAAGACATTATTACCACAATGACTATTTGAGTTTTATTAAACTTATTAGCTTTGAGCTCAAAATATTTTTCCTAAGACACAAAAGTATTAAGCTATTTTTAAACTTGCTGACAAGATTAATACCAGAAAGATGTTTACTTGTGCTTTATTGACTATGATTAAAAGATTCCATTCACTGTGGGCATCATAACACATTATTGAACTGTTGACAACAGAACATTTAATTGTACTAGCATAGAAGCTATACACATACCCAGAGCTAGTTTTCCAATAGGATGTGGAAAAATTGGATGGTTTAAAAGCATGGAAGATATGTGTCAGTATTTAATTCTTTCACCATACTTATTTAGTCGGTATCCTGAGCAACTTATTCAAGAAGCTGGGTTATATGAAGAAGGGCAAGGCATGAGTATCGGAAGAAAGGTTATTAATGCTCTGTAATTTGCAGAAGAAACCTTTTTTCTTTTCCTCTTGCTGAAGAAGCAGCTAATTGGAAACACTTTCTGATGAAAGTCAGACAACAACCCACAGTAAGGAAAGAAAACCCACCCCCCCTACATCTGGACCATGATCAAGGGTGAAAACGTTGAAGTTGGCAAAGATTTAATTTTACTTGGATCCACAATCAACACACATGAAAGCAAAAGTAAATAAAAAGTGGCTTATTGAGTTGGAGAAATATGCTGTAAAACCTCTTTAAAGTGTTAATGAGCAAACATGTCACTTTAAAGATTAAGAGGTACCTGATCCAAGCCATGGTGCTTTCAATTTCCTCCCATGAATGTAAAAAATGGCCGGTGAATAAAGAAGGCCACAGAAAAATTAATGCATTTAAACTACAGTGTTATCAAAGAACTGAAAATGTTATCAACTACCAAAAGAACAAGCGTATCTGTCTTGGAAGACGTAAAGTCCAATGCTCTTTAGAAGTGAGGATTGTGAGCATTTGTATTACAAGCTTCGGACAAATTATCAGGAGATGCCCACCCTTGAAAAAGGATGTAAAAAATGGTGAAGGAGAAGGTCAGAGAAAAAGAGGAAGACCCTCAACAAAAGGAATTGACACAGTCATTCCAACCAGGGGTTCAAACAATCTCCCAATTATGAGGGTGGTGCAGAACTGACAATGTTTGATTTCCGTCCTACAGATGGTTGAAATGAGTCACAAATGACTCATTGGCACCGAACAGCAACAACAATGAGACTAAGTCAAGTGGATTCTTGACAGAAATTTTCTACACATCACAAAGACAACTTTTAAAACATTTTATTCAGAGTCAACCTGTGCATATATAAAATAGAGTCAAACTAGTAGTACTTTTTGCTTACCTCTATGGATTTATATAACAAGCTGAATTCAAAAGTGATTGATAAATATAATAATGATATCAATGTCATGCACTTTTAATTTCAGCAGAAAAGAATAAGTTCATCAACGTTCCCACTACTTAACACCATGAGCATTTTTAGTCCATTTTAAGAAAAGGCATTATTAAAGCTTTGCCCTAAGTTTTCCTTCCCAGTAAAGAGCACCTGAGGCAGTGTGGGAGGACTATCTGCTCCTTGAATGTCACCTGGAATGTTGTCCAAAAGATCTAAAAAGTATTATATTTGTTGTAAATTCAGTGGATAGTTAGAACAACATTAATTTATAAGATTATGATTCCTCCTTTAAGTCTTTTGGCTGAAAACAAAACATACATACAAACAAAAAGAAACCCCATAGATATTGCTTAACAAACTCTATGATTCTCACAAGTTATATTATTTTAAGAATCTTGTTTTGCAGAACAAAAATCTATAAGTATAAAATCACTTTTTAAAGAGAAACCCCACATGTCATGTTCTTTTAAACACTGCAAATTCATGGATGGCCAAGTGTGCACAGAATTCTTCTTTATGCTAATATTAATTTTATAAATTTGAAACTTGAAAGGTAATGAATAACTCCTAATTGCCATACAATAAATGATATTCTATCAATTGAGAATGGCATAACTCATCCCATAAACAAAGGTGTCTAAGCTATTCATAGAGAATGTACTATTAACCATGATAAAGATTCATAAAATCTAACAACATAAAGGTTTATTGTCTTGGAAACCAAAAGGGTCAATTCTATCCTATCCTATAGGATTGCTATGAGTTGAAATCTCTCTGATGGCAGCGAGTACTGTTAACATTCGAGTTAATTGTGCTCACATCTAACTGGTATTTATATCATTGTCAATTTAAGGATTAAGTGTGTAGGGGTGGAGTCTAGCCTGTCAATTAGGTTATAGCTAAAGAGGCTTCTGTGTGGGCATAGCCTCCCCCTGAGGATTCTGGAAATTCCGGTGTTTCCTCCTTGGTGGTGGGAGACTCTCTACTCTCGCCCTGGGAGACATAGAAGCTGACAAGACACATGGACCCACCTCGCCAGCACTGAGATGTTTCCAATGCCACTGGGATCCAAGGACTTTCTACCCACTGGCCTGTGATCTTCTACATTTGGCATCATTCCATGTGTTTCATGAGTCTGAAGAGGACTTTATAGATTGGTATCATACATATGGGCTAATATGGGACTTATCGACTTGATCTGGACTGGGCTGAATGTTTTTTCTCCATGTTCAATTGTGCTTGTATATAAATCTCTTTCTTATACACATGTGCGTGTCCATGGATTTGTTTCTCTAGTCTACCCGTACTGACACACTTACATTCTGAATTCTTCCTGGAGGTTTCTTTCCTATTACTTGACTTCAGTAATAGGAAATACCCTACCTTGTCAAGGAGTAGTCATAATTATGGCCACACAGATATTCAAAGATATTTGTTTCCCTTCTCTTACTTTTCCCCGTTTTCTTCGTTCTTGATTTTTTTTCTTCCAACATTAGATACCAGGACATTCAGCTTCATAAGTTTGCAGTTTATTAGATATCAGGCATTTTAGTAAGTTAAATAAAGTCATAATATTACTTCTAATCCTTGTAAAGTTCTGAGTGCATGAGAATATACTTGGGTTTGGCAACTGAGAATGTACCTCGGAGGAATTTGACATTTGAGCTGACACTTGAAGGATGGGTAAATGTTAACAATGTAAGAGATGAGAGCAAAAGTAAATGAATATCTGGAAATTTGTAAAGCAAGCAATGAGACAGAACCCATTATGTGTAGGAGAAAAAACACAAGTGGCTCATGTCTACAGAGTAGCAGGCCCAGGGTGAGAGTATCAATGGGTGACAAGCAGGAGTCATCTGAGTCATGTAGACCATTTGAATAAAATTGATTTTTAGCCATTCTTTATTGAGTAATAATTAACATGTCATTGGCAAATCACAGAGTACAACTGTCCCGTAGAGTTTTATCCCCTGCAATCTTTATTCTCTAAGCCTTACTTCTGAGGTGCATATGTGTGACTCAAACTATCAGCCTTTATTTTAGTGGAAGAGCACAGTTTGTGCCACACACGAACCTATAAAATTTCCATTATTATGTTGAACATTGATCTTAATTTTTTTGTCGTAAACAGATATACAGATCCTCTGAGAGAAATAAAATTATTATCACCATTATAAAGTCAAGAGACCCAGGTTTATAGGTCTTTGAGTTAATTAAGATTGCATGATTCAAAAGCAATTGATCTGGAATATGAATACAAATTGTCAGAATCAATTCTGATTTCTATTAATCATTATACAAGCAGCCTTTCATTTGTGTGGCAATGGGAATCTATGAAATATTTTAAGGAGAAGAGTAACAATGATTATTATTACATTGTCTCTTAGCTGCTTTTTGGTACCTTCAAAATTAGCTACCAGAAAATCTCGTTGATTTTAAGTATGAATATTTCTCTAATGTTGGCAGTTGTGTGCATCATCATTTGGCTACAGTTGCCAAACTACAGTCATTTTTTTCTCTCTGAACAACAACCATTGCTTCTTTATCCCCTCAACATTCTACCAAAAGATTCCATTTCACTGTTCTTCTCTCTTATTGATTTGATTCATCAACCGCTCTTCTCAGGAATTGGATCTGACTCTTTAAGAAGAAAAACTGATATCATACCATATCAAAACTCTGTAAGTCCTTTGCATTGTGCTTATGGTGAACTCTATGTTCTCTCAAATCTCTATTCTTTTATTGGGCCTCTTACATCTCCCATCACAATCCATACAGTCACCCATTATGTCAAGTACATTTGTACGTATGATGCCATTATCGCTTTCAAAGTATTTTTTTCTACTTTTGCCCTTGATATTAGCCCATTTTCCTCCTTCCTCCCCACCCACCCTCCCTTACAAATCTATGGTCTTATAAACTCTGTGTAATCTGATCATTGAGTCTCAATCAAATTTCCCTTTTCTCTTTAAGCCCCAATTGTCTTTTCTCTTTCTCAAACCTCTAACAAATTCCTATTTTAGCATCATTTCTTTAACTAATTTGAACACTACTCATCCATCAGATTCTCCTGAAAACTCTTGTTCTTCAGTCAGTCTTTATCTACTTTCCTTATCATTGCCATAGAATTTATTTGAACTCAAGGTGACCATGTAAGAAATAATAGAACTGATGATAGGGTTTCTGAGACTGTATATTTGCCCAAACAGATAGTGGTTTTGCAAAGCCAACCTTTGGTTTAGCAGCTGAGCAGTTATCCTGTGGGTCACCAGAGCGTCTTACTTCCCTATGGACATACAATATATTTCTAGCTAAGTTATTGTTGCCTCTGTTGTTTGTATCAAGTCAGGTCTAATACATAGTTATCTTTTTGAGAGGAATGAGATGATATTTTAGGATTTTCTTTCTGAAGCAGATCAGCAGTTTTGACTTTCATGGACCCCTTTGGTGGGTTTGATTCATCAACCTTATTAAAATGATCACATGCTTAACCATTCCCACCACCCAAGGATTCCTAGAAGACACAACATTTCTTCCTAGAAATATTCCTGGTTTCTTTGGTTCTAAGAAAACCATAGTCACTTATGAAACCACAAGAGTTACTAGTTGATTGTGTCTATACTATATATTTATATATGTATATACCTTCTTTGCCAATCTTTTCTGGCCAATGTTCTTTAAGACAGGGTTTTTATACCAATTTTTGTCACTATTTAATCATCTCTGTACTGTTTCTTTTCATTACTGACACTAAATAATATACTTTCAAAGTACACATAATCATTAATTCTCTCCTGTATATTCCTATATTAGGAAAAGCAAGGTTAGTTCTGTGAACTGTTTGTGACACTGGCTTCACTGTGCAAGAAAGCTTGTCTTTACTATATACAAGTATAAACAGTTTAAATATCAAAATAAAAACTCTCAAGTTTTCAAACATGAACTCTCTCTGCCCCTACCTGGATTCGTAGTTAAGTGTTGAAAACAGATTAGAAACCATAAAATCGTATTAGTAGAGATGGAAGGGGTGAATAGGAGAACAGCTTTAGGCTAGCAATTGTTAAGATACCTATTAAGGATTAAAAAAAAATCCTCCAAATGTAATTAAAATCATATTGTATACCAGAAGGTCAATGACCAAAAGTAAAATAAAATGTTCACCTGTACAATTTACAGATAGCAGTGTAATGTGGTTATGGAGAAATAACATATAAATTAAAAACAATAAAATCCAATGCCCTGAAGTTAAAGGAGAAGACTTTAAAAGGTGCTGTTTTCTTAGACCTGAAAAATATGTGTGCATGAACAGCAGGAAAGTTGGCTCAGGAAGGAATTATGCCTCCCTTTTTTATTGCCTGTTGCTAAGATGGCACCAGGTCAAAACAATGAGATACTCTGCTGATAGTAGTGCTATAAATACATGGATTTATTGATGGAATTATGACACTGCAGAAGCTTTTCAATTAGTATTAGAGTCATTAACTAGGCAGGGAATATATGGATAGTGGCACTTTATTCAATTATACTTATAAAGATGTATTACTGCAGATGATAAGAAGTAATAGAAACACTTGTATATAACAGTACTTAAATGAAATACCAATAAATTGCTGCTTTTTTCTTAAACAATATAGCTGAGAGACTTTTGCTACTCCCACAACTCTATCTTTATGGTTGAATTTGTTCCCTGTATATTCTTGGCTTCCTGTTGTACTTGCAAGGAATTTTTTGCGGTCTTAACAAAAAGTCATGCAAAACTCTTCTTGCCAACTTTGCATGGCTTATCATTTCATATCATTCAATCATCTGCTCAACTATCAGTCAATTAAAGGGGTCACATCAGACTACACTATTAAAAGTATCTCTCCACTTCACTAGTGACTTTTATATGCTAACCATTCCACTGCTCTATATCCTTAAGAATAAAATTATCCAGGTTTGTGGAGTTTGTAAATGCTTAAGATTTCCCATACTGTGAGACATATGACACATAGACTTCAACTTCCATACTCACAAAGATTAATTAGTAAACTTAGTAGAGCGTTTTTTAATATACAGATAACAGGATAACAACGATAATAATACTGAGGCATGAAGAGAGCCAGTGAAAAGCATCTGGAAGTTGAAATATAGACAAAAAAGCAACTGAATGAGTCAGGGGAGGCTGGGCTACTGTGATTAATGAACTACTATGTATAACAGCTCAAAGCAGTGGAAGACATTTATTGTTCATAATAATCCAGGGTATTTAATAGGGGGTACAGAGGCCTATTTTCCATGGTCATTGAGGGGCCAACACTGAGTATCACTCTGCTATTCCCACAAGGCCTCCAGACTGCCCTGAAGTTTCTAAACTCAGATGTCAGACAGTAAAGAATCATCATGGAGAATGTGCATAAGACAGAAGTGGGAAAGAATAAGCCTATGATATGTACACATTACTTTGGTTCACATTTGATTAACTAAAATTAAGCTAAATCGCTACAACAAACTATCCAGAAATCTAGAACATGTACCAGTGCTCCCAGGGAGAAAAATGGGGATTTCAGCAAATGCCAAATTAAAGGAATATTGCTTGGTATCAATGAGAGCTTATGCATGATTTCTGTTATAATACATATGTAATTCTCTGAAACTCCATGTTTTGCACATCATGAACTATTGGTAATGGAATGAACACATAGCTCAGGTTACTCAGGAGGTTGTAAGCATGTTGTTCCCAGAAGGTATCCAGTTTTTGTCTCATAATTATCCAAGGTATCCAGGTATAAACTATGAATTATGTGCTTATATCCAGGTATAAACTATGAATTATGTAATTATAATCATAGAGGAAAAGAATAAGTTTGGGACTGAGAATCCAAAATTAATTCAGTTACAAGTAAGATTGATTATGATAAAAATATGATAAAAATTATGGTTCCATTAGTTTTAATAACCTTATTTACAACCAAAATAGCTAGTCAAGCCTTACAGCTTGGGGATCTTTTAAACTGAAACAAATCTTCCCTGGGGAGCTAATACGTCACACACTAATAAAAAGTCCACTCACAAGTGACATTTATTGTAAATGCTTAATCTATACCGACTCACCTTTACATCAAACATTTATGAACAGAAGAATGAAAGGTTAAAAGTGTTGCTGTGAACACTGTGAAGCTATGTCACTGACTTTCAAATACAAGTTGGGTCACTTAAAGTAAATAGGTGTCAGCAGAGACCCAAACTAAGAAAGACAATGACGAAGGAATAGGCTGTCCACGTCCGAAGAGCTAACCATCGTAAACCTTACTGATACACACTGAAGCCTTCATGACCATAAGCAGAACTATTGCCAGAAACAGTGCCAAAAGGTGAGCTCCATAGGTCCCATGGAATTCCAAAGAAGACTGAGGATGAGTTGCCTTCTCAAAGTAGAGACAACCATAATCATCCCAATGGAGTAAATCTTCAGGCTCTTATTTGTGGATGAGGCATAAGTCAGCATGAAAAGACACAGCTTCAAACATTGATTAATAATTGGAACTTGGAATATATAGCACATGGATCTAGGAAAAATATAAGTTGCAAAAAAAATGAAGGGGAACACATAAAGATCAACTTTCTACACATGACTCACCTGAAATGCACTGGTGTGGGCCATTTTGAATCTGGAAATCATATGACTTGCTAGAGTTAGAATGGCAGATTCAAGGGGAATAGCATTGCGTTCATTGTCAAAATGGACATCTCAAGATCTATATTAAAGTGCATTGCTGTCTATTTACATACCAGACAAGACAGTAAGAAAACTCTATTCAAATTTATGTACCGACCACTAAAACTAATCGTGCAAAAACGGAAGAACTCTACCAGGTTTCACTCTGAAATTGATGAAACATACGAGCAAGATATATTGATAATTATCGGTCACTGGAATGCAAATTTGGAACATAAAGAGGAAGAAACAGTAGTTGGAAATTAGTGATAGAATAAAGCTGGAGTTAGTATAATAGAATTTTGCAAAAATCAATGGCTACTCCATTGTGAATTAGGTTTTTAAACAACACAAGTTTGGACTTCTTAAAATGGAATATATAGAAATCAAATCGACTAACTATAGGAAGAGATTTTGAAGCAATTCAATACCAGCTGCCAGAGCAATGTCAGCATACAACTGTGGGACAGACCATTCATTTCTCATACGTAAGTGCAGGAGGAAGCTGAAGAAAATTAGAACAAGTCTATGCAAGCCAAAATATGACCTTGAGCATACTCCACTTTAATATTCAAGAATGCCACAAGAACAAATTTTATGCAGTGACCACTAATGGAAAGATACCTGATGAGCTGTAGGATGATATTATAAACACCACACACGAAGAAAGCAAATGGTTATTAAAAAGAAAGAAAAGAAAGGATAGATCAAAATGCTGTAAGAAGAGACTCTGAATCGTGCTCTTAATTTTAGAGTAGCTAAAACAATGGAAAAAATGAGGAGGTCAAAAAGAAAGTTTCAAAGAGCAGCTCAAGAAAACAAAGTCAAATATTACAATGTGCAAAGAGCTAGTACTAGAAAAACAAAAAGCAAGAACAAGCTCAGAATATCTGAAACTGAAAGGACTCAAGAAAAAAATTGAGCTTTGAGTTGCAATATTGAAAGATTCCATGGACAAAATATTGAATTATAATATATGGGAAGCATCAAAAGATGACTGAAAGAATACAGAGTAACTGTACCAAACACGAATCAACATCACACCATTTCAGGAGGTAGCATATGAGCAAGAACTTACGGCACCGACAAAAGAAGTCCAAGCTTTACTGAAAGCATTTGCCAAACATAAGGCTCTAGGAATTGATAGAATACCAATTGAAATGTTTTAACAAGCTGAAAAACATATTCACCTATGACATGAAATTTGGATGTCAAGCACTTGGCCATCTTCTTGGAACAGATACATATATGTACCCATTCCAAAGAAAGGTGACTCGATAGAAGGCTCAAATTATAGAACAACATCATTTTTATCACCTGCAAGTAAAATTTTGCTGAAGATAATTCAACAAAGACTGAAGCAGTCCATTGACAGAGAGCTGCCTGAGGGTCAGGTCAGATTCAGAAGAAGATATGGAACAAGGAATATCATTGCTGATGTCAGATAGATCTTGGCTGAAAGCAAAGAATACCAGAAAGATGTTTATGTGTGTTTTATTGACTATGCAAAGGAATTCAACTCTGTGGGTCATTAAGATAAAAAATATGGATAGTTTTGACATTATTGGGAATACCAGAACACTGCATTGTACTCATGTGGGACCTGTTCATAGATCGAGACGCAGCTTTGCAACCAGAACCAGGGGATATTGTATGGTGTAAAATCATAAAGAGTGCATGTCAGGGTTTTGTTATCTCTCCATACTTATCCCAAGTGCATAGAGAATAAATCATCAGAAAATCTGGATCATATAAAAGAAACGCAGCATCATGATTGGAGAGAGGCTTTTGACAGCCTTCAATGTGCATATGACACAGCTTTACTTACTGGAAGTGATAAATACTGGAAGGACTTGCTGTTGAAGATCAAAGGATGTAAACGTTAGTACTTAGTACAACTCAATATAAAGAAAACGAAAATCTTTACAACTTAACCATTAGATACTGAAATGCAAATGTTAAAAACAAAGAAGGAGGGACATTTTTTTGGGGGGTGGGAATACAGCTTTGTGATTGAAAGAATGTTAGATATGCCATGAAAAAAAAATTACCCAAACCATCACATCTGTGAGAAGAGAAGATTGAGAAGCTCAATATTAGCTGTCAGATGAGGGCAGGAGGTAAATGTACTTTTATGTAAGTTCTGGTTGAAGTGGAAGAAAATCAGACCAAGTCCACAAGAGCCCAACCCCTCCTTGAGTATATCCCACCTGCATTTAGGGAGCATCCTAAGAAGAGATTTGACTCTGACTGCTAATGACAGAAGATCTTGTGAGCTGTGGGATAGCATTAAGAACATCAAACATGGAGACAGCAAAAGATCCTTAAGAAGACAAAAAGTAGTATGACAAAGTGTACAGAGTCCAACCTAGAAAACCAAAAAGAAAGAACACATTAGACGTATTTCAAGCTGAAGGCACTAAAGTAAGATTCAAGCCTCAGTTTTCAATATTGAGGGCTCCTATCGGTGAAATATTGAATTGTTCAGGAAGTATCATAAGAAAATGGAAGGAATACATGTAATCACCGTACCGAGGAGAACTTATCAGTATTCAAACTATTCCAAATATCCCATATGGTCAAGAGTCACTAAACCTGATGGGGAAAGGCCTAAGCTCCACTGAAGACATGAGAAAAACAAGACTCCAGGAGTTTACAGGTTAAAACAGATGGCATAAAGAACAGAAAAAAAACAACAACAAACCATCTGCCTTGGAAGAAATACATGTGTCTTGTTATCAGGACATGTTCTCAGGAGAGACCAGTTCCTGAAAAAAAAGATACCACGCTGATAAAATACAGGGTGAACTACAAAGATGAAGAAACTTGAGAAAAAGGGTTTGGCACAGCAGCAAAAACAATGGTTCAAGGATAAAAGCTTGTGAGGATGGTGCAGGACTGGGCAGTAGTTCACTCTGTTCCACATAGTGTTGCTATAAATCAGAATCAACTTGTTGACACCTAATAGCCAGAATAATAACAGTCAGATTCAACTCTATTGTAGTTGGTTAGGGTTATGGACAAAATAAGGAGTATGGGGGATACTACAGTTTAAGAATTGGACAGCAAACCACAAGTTCAGGGTTAAACATCATCAGCTACTCTTCAGGAGGAGATGAGACTATCTGATCCCATCTCTGGAAACCTTGTACTGTACTTCTATGAGTCATAATGAACTCACTGTAGTGGGATTTGCCAATGGACAAAATATTGGACAATGCTGGAAGCATCAAAATTAGATGAAAAGAATGCCCAGTCATTGCGCCCAAAGTATCTGGTAATACTTACTCATTTCAGAAGGTAGGATATGATCAAGATTTGCTAGAATTGAAAGACACAGTCTGAACTGCATTGAAATTATGGATAAAAAGACAGGATCCAGGAATTGATTAAATACAAATGGAATTGATTAAATACAAATTGAAATGTGTAAGTAAAATATGCAGCAGTAGAAGGGGTCACTCTTCTATACCAAGAAATTTGGAGACAGCTGCATAGTCAACTGTCTCAGAGTGAATGCCTTGCTACAACCCTTCTATCAAAAGTCTGAGTAGATGACTGGATGGCAGCATGCAGATAAGGTATAAAATATTTATAACTTTGAAATCGGACCATTTTGCAATTCCCATGGCTATAAAGTGAGCTAGCTCAGGAGCAGTAAGAGAGAAGCATCAAGAAATTGCAGAAGCATCAAGCATTACAGGAAGCATCAAGAAATGAAAGCTAAAAGTAGACTACATCCAAGAATTATTCATGGAAGTAAGCAGCAGCAGAGATCATGAGCCATTCAGCAGGTTTCTAGGTCTACAAAGAGTAAGTCAAACGGAACCCCTTTGGACAGGAGGCTGACAAACAGAGTGTGGTTCCCTTTGGGCATTCATCAGTGCTGAAGGAGCTTTGCCTTAGGTCAGACACCAAAAGGCCTCATGTTACTGGTTAAGGACCACAGAGGGGCCTGCCATCATAGCCACTACAGACAAAATATCCATACAATTAATAATTTTAATCCCGATTTTTAACCAGTTTGCTTCCTTAATAAAAAAATAGAATTGGTACTATTTTCTGAGACATATATTTGGTTATTTCAATAGATTATTGAACCTAGCAGAGAATTAGAATGCCAAGAAAGTTGCTGTCAAATAAGATAAAGAAGGTTGGAGGGTTGAGGCATGTCTGATTTCCACCTCATAAAAATAATCCTTGGCTAGATGTAGAGTTAGATCAGGCTAGATCAGGAAAGGTGTATGCCAGGGTTATATACATTCACCAGACTTATTAAACATATATACTTGGGAAACATCTGAGAAGTTGGACTATATCAATAAGAGTAGGGCCACAGGATTGAAGGAACTCAAGTTTAAAATCTGAGATATGCAGATGATTTATACATTCTTGTTGAAAATGAATTGAAGTATTGATTGATGAAGATCAGAGACTGCAATTGTCAGTATGAATTACACCTCAAATTTTAAAGAGTCCCGAAGCCCCTTTAGTTTTCAAATTCAACAAAGCCACTTTATAATGACTTACACATGCTACCGTCTCCAGAGTTCTCTCAGATTTTCTTCCCTTTCACGCATCCAAAGAGTGGCTTCTTGGGCTTATCTTGTTACTCCTGGTAACTTCTTGCTCTTCTTGTTGTTGTTCTTCTTCTTTTTTGATAATCAAAATGGCCCAATTATCTTGGCTTGCAATACCTTATTGCTTATGGGAAATTTGACATTGATTAAGGGTAATGGTGCACAACATGATCAATATTATTTGTGTCAATTAGGTGCGTGGATGAAAATGGTTACAGTGATAACTATAAGAACATATATTTACAACAATAGCAAAGAAGAAGCAACAGTCGCCGCCAGAGTTCTCCATAGAAGAAAGACTGGTGAAACATCATCAGGAGATGTCATCAAGAGATACCAGTCCCTGTAAAAACAAAGACATCATGCTTGGTAGAGGGTCAGTAAAAGGTAGGAAGACCCTGACATGATGGATTGACACAGCAGCAATTAGAGTGAGACCCAACTATTAACAATGACAATGAATATGAACAAGAATAGGAAGAGTTTCATTCTGCTATGTCTACAGCGTTGGAGGCTATGAGTCACAGCCAACACTTCAACACCTGACAGCAACAGCAACTGATGCTACTTATGAACAACTATTTCATGGGATTTGGGGTTGTTGGTTTTGGTGTTTTAAGGTCATAGTTTCATGTGACAACTCAGTCAATTAACTTGATATTGTATTCAAGGTGAATGTTCTACCACCTGGTTTGTTGTTTTGAGCTTCAGGTTTAGAAATCTTTAAACAGAAAGTTCAAAAACAGTTTTTTCTCTCTTACTACCTAGAGCATCAGAGCAGTAGTGGGAGACACACACATCAGATGATGAACTGTGATGCCTTTCAAATTGCCTCTGTGAACAACTGTCTCCTTTTCTGGGATCAGCACTTCCAGGTGCTTGACATTACTGAATGTTTTTGATTGAAGATTATAACAGGGAGTTTCAAAGGGTTTCTAGAAAAAATCAGTTATATTTTCATCCAAATTTTTTCAAGAAAAATTTAAATTCTTCTTATAGCATAATTCTGAATGAAATGGAAAAATAATGAAATTTCAAATTCTTATACAATCCAACTTTTTCTGCATTCATAGAGATTATCCAATATTCCCTCCCCACCCTCTAAATGTATTAACCTGAGATCACTATGAAATCTTAAAATGAACACTAACACCTTCATTATGGATTAAACAAAATGCAGGGAAAATAAAAATCAGTACAACAGAGTCAACAAATAATGTTATGAAAAATGGAGAAAATATTAAACTGATCAATAATTATATCTTGCTTGAATCCATAATGAGTGTTCGTGGAAGGTGTAGTCAAGGAATCAAAGGAAATATTGCATGGGGAAAAACCTCTTTAAAATATTGAGAAACAAAGCTGTCATTTTGAGGGGACCTAACCCGAGCCATACATCACATGCATTTAAAGGTTCAACATACAATAAAGACGACTGGAGAAGAATGGATGGATTTGAATTATGGTGCTGGAGATGAATATTGAAAGTACTGTGGACTTACAGAAGGAGAAACAAATCTGTCTTGGAAGAAGTATGGCCAGGATTCTTAAAACTGAAGATGGCAAGACCTCATCTCACATACTTTGGTCAAGTTGTGGAGAGATATCAGTTCCTGGGAAAGGACGCCAGGCTTGATAAAGTAGAAGGGCATCAAAAAGAAGAAGATCACCAGCAAGATGGCCTGACATAGTGGCAGCAATAATGGGAAACAAAGAGTCTTCGGATGGGCAGGGCCGGGCATTGTTTCTTATGTTGTACAGGGTCATTATGAGTCCCAACCTACCGCATGGCACTTAAACTAACAACATACGAAGGAGATATATATTAATAAATATTTAAAAAATATTTGCCATATATGTAAAGCTATAATTTGTATGATATCAGAAGCAATCATATTTTCAAAGTAGAATTACAGAAATTTAGAACTGTCCTTACCTTCTTTATATTACAAATTTAATCTTTAAAACTGCTTTATGATATTGAGGAGTATTACTCTTTCCACTTTTAATATTATAAAACAGACACAAAAGGTCAGTATCTTACCAATGCCATAGAGCTAGTAAGTGGGACTACTGTGCTTTGAACCCAGATATATCTCTTAGAATGTCAATCAATTCAAAATAAAATATATAAAGGTTACATAGATGCTATCCTTTTCCTTAGAGAATAGTTCAGCACTCATAGATATTTAATTATTCAGTTTGATGTGGAATGAATTTAGAGTTTTGTTCCAGTAAAATATACACTTTCAAAATCAAAGTTATAGATATAAGAAACAAGAAAGCACAGTACAATATATTTTTCTGCATATATTCAATAATTTGCTTTGGGGATTGTAATGTATACTTTTCAGAATATAAAGGGATAAGCAGAGCATGTGGCATACATGAGTCTACAATTAATTATTATATACAATTTTATTTGACAGAACATAAACTAGTCTAATAGATAAAGACAAAAAATCAGTTAAATATTATGATGTCCATGGGACCTTTATGTATATCATTAAGCAGAAGAAAATAATATTTGACGGAGGCTAAAATCAAAATATATTTAAGAACTCCCGAGTGCCAGCTATTTTGGTTACAATTCCATTAGCATTCTGGCTCCACATCAACCAATCACAAGGTCATTTTTTTCCTAGCATTGAAAAATATCTTTTAAAAGTGGATGAACTCAGCAACCAAGTTTCCATGAAACAATCTATCAGGCACCACCAGTAGTTAAAGCCTCTCACGTATAGTTAACCTTAACACTATTCTGGTCATTCCTGTGACCAACAAGGCGTTTTGAAAGTATACATGTATACACAATTATGATAATTCATGCAAATATCTTACAATTAATTTACATTAATCAATTTCAAAATTAACTTATTATTCCAACAATATACATTGACTATCTCTTTTGCTTTTACTGATTCTTAATGTGGTATTGGAACAAAATTATATATGATTTCAACTCTTCATTTGGTGACACAATTCTCTTTCATTTGCAAATGTAACTGTTCATTATCTGAAAGGGAATTTTAATAAGAAAACTTTAGAAAGTTTACTAAGGTAAAATTGGGGCATCTTAATTAAAGTTACCTTTAATTTCATCATTATACACAATAATTGCTTTTTTTACCTTCTTCCACCTGAGTTCCCCCATACAAAGATACAAATACCATATAAAATCAACATAGTTATTCAACATTTAGATACTAAATGAATGACTCATGCTTTGATCCCAGGAGCAGTCAGAGAGAAATCTGTGGTATTTTGCTCCTACAAATATTTACAACACGGAGCACTCAACGGACAGTTCTACAGAGTTGTTTTGAGTTAGAACCTCATCAAAACTAACAGGTGTGGTATTTTTGAATTTAATCATACAGATACCAACATAATTGGAATATATATGTGGCATACTGCCTTGAATACTGTATTTTTTCCAAATAATAATCAATAAGCTATTGGATGCCCCTGCTGACTCTAAATTTAGAAATCGTTTGATATCATCAACTTGTTTCCAATTTACAGATATATTATATATAATAGAGGAGCAAATAATCAGAAGAGCTGGGTTATATGACTAATAATTAAGAATCTGGGTTGGAGGAAAGCTTATTAATGACACACAATGTGCAGATGGCACACCTTGCTTGATGAAAATGAGGATGACTTGAAATGCTTTTGATGAATATCAAGGATTGCAGGCTTCAGTTTGGATTAAAAACTCAATGTAAAGAAAGCAAAATCCCTCACAATTGCACCAATAGGTAACACCATGGGACACGGCATAAAGATTGAAGCTGTCAAGAATTTTGCCATGCTTGGATCCCCAATCAATGTTCATGGAAAAATAGTTAAGAGATCCAAAAATACACTGAAGTCAGTAAATCCACTGCAAAAAACTATTTAAAGCGTTGAAAAACAAGGATTTTTCTTTGAGGACTAAAGTGTTCCTGATCCAAACCATAGTATTGTTAATTGCCTCAAATGTACATGAAAGTTGGACGTTGAAGAAGAACTGATGCATTTGAATAATGGTGCTGGGAAAAAATATTGAAAGTATCATGGACTGCCAAAAGCACAAATAAATCTGTCACGGAAGAAGTGCAGCCGGGATGCCCCTAAAGGCAAGGATGTGAGAATTGTCTCACGTTCTTTGAACACGTTGTCCAGTCTGTGGAACAGAACATCATGCTTGGGGAAATGGCGGGCAGGAAAACTGAGGAAGACTTTTGACAAGATAAATTGACACATTAGCTGCATCTTTGGGTTCAAACATAAAAAAAAAATGTGAGGATAGGACAGGGCAGGTTTTGTTTTGTTGTGCACAGGCTCACCATGAGCTGGAACCCTCTGGATAGAATCTAGAAACAACATATACAATAAAAAGGCATCTATGAAAAACCAGACTCACTACTATCAAGTGGATTCAGACTCAAGATGACCATAAGAACTGCTCCCAGGGGGTTGCAGGACTATGACTCGCTATAGGAGTAGAGGGAGTCATTTTTCTCCAGCTCAGTGGTGTTGAACTACTTACCTATGGTTAGCCGCCTAGCCCTTTGCATAACCACTGTACCACCAGGATCCTAGAAGAAAAGTTAAGAGTAGATGAATAAAATAAAGAAAAAAAGAAAACTAACAAAAACTGCCTTATTTGGGGTGTGTGCGTGGGCCAATAAAAGTCAAAATTAAAGAAAAAACAATAAAGCTATGTTGCCGTTGCCCTTCTACTTACCTTTTTAGCTAATCTCTCATGTCACCTCTAACCTCCACACAATAGCATCTTAGAAATGGGAGACTTCCTGCTTCTCTTGCTGGGATAATTTACTCAATGCTAAAATGATGCATGGAATCCTAGTGTTGGTGAAGAAAACTAAAAGTCCCATGGACTTCCAGGAAAAAAGAAACAAATCGGTCTTAGGATAAGTATATCCAGAATGTTCCCTTGAAGCAAGGATGGCAAGAATTCCTCTCCTATACGTTGGGCTTGTTATTCAGAGACACGAGTTCCTGGAAAAGGACATCACACTTGTCACACAAACAAGGAAGACGTTCAATGAGCTACTTTGACATAATGACAACAGCATTTCAGTCAAGTATAACAACCATGTGGAGAGTGGTACAGAACTAGACAATTTTGTTTTCTTTTGATTTTTCTGTTGTACATAGTCACTCTAGCTGCAACTATTTCCACTCTACTTACCAGCAGCACCCAGAGCATGTTCAATAGAATGAAAAGGAAACTCAGATGTGTGGCTTGGGAGACTAACACGCTCCATCAGAAAGCTGTATCAAAAGAAATATGTCCAACATAATCATTCTCCAATGAATAATTATGAGTGGTGTTCTATACTATTTCTCAATGGATTTCTAGTGAGATGATGGTTCAGTTGCCCACATGAAAACTTACTTATGAAGAATCTCACTGATTATTTGTATTTCCTTTCCTCACTCTGAGTTAGGAATTGAATTTTGTCCTCCAAAATGTATGGTGGAATCCTACCCAATTCTTACAAATGTAATCCAGTGAATGAAGAGATACTGAGAACATATCATGAAACCAAAACAAACAGGCAAATAAGCAATATCATTGCCTTTTAGTTTGATCCAACAAATAGCAACCCTATAGGTCAGAGAAAAACTGCCTCATAGAGTTTCTGAAGCTGTAATTCTTTATGGAGCCACACTGACACAACTTGCCGGAGTGTCTGGTGGATTTGAACTACCGAACTTTTGATCAGCATGATAGCATATAACCAAATGCACAGCCAGGTTTCTTTGATTCAGTGTATGGTATGTCAAAAAGCCTTACATAGTTATAAAAGCACAGTTTTAGATACAGAAATAAATGAAACTGATGGTTAATTTATAGATGACAAGAACACAGAAACATAGAAGCACAAATAGACAAAGATCTTACACCTGAGCCTAAAGACATATTTATCTATTGCTAATGCCCTGAATTCAAACTTCAAGCCTCCTCAATTAAGTTATATAAATTTCTGATCATTAGTCGTCCACTAGTATTATTCCAATTGCAACACCACTAGGAAGCTAGGATAAACTCCATAAACTCCAAATTGTGAATCTTGGATTCAGTGATTTATTAACCTTATCCTGAAAACAAAAAAATATTCTAACACAAGCCTTTATCACACATGCCATAAAGATATACATAATCATAAAATGTCTACCACCTTGGGAAGAAGAACCAATATAGTCGGATGTATGTACTAGATACTAATAAGATAGATTTACAGAATTAAAAAAATATATATATATATTTGATAGCATGACTAGAGATGGAATAATATAAAATGACTAAGAATACATGGAAGAGTCTACAAAAGGAGAGAGGGATTTTGACTCTGCATATACATATTCTCAATGAGAAAGAAGCTACAAAGATAATTGATGAGCTGATGTTTCAAAAGTCTGAATAACCATATTTCAACACAAATTAAAGAAACACACTTAATGCAAAGAATGTTGATAGTATAGTGGGATCATATGAGAAATAACATTAATAAAAAAGATGTGCTTAGAAAGGAAAACCCAAAATTAAATATTAAAGGAACAAGGTAGGTATTTAAGGAACATGAAAAATAAAATCTGGACATAGTGTATTTAGCCTTCTCTGTTTTTCTCTATCAAGTAGAATGAACATTAAGTAAGAATACATCAAAATATATTTATAGATGCAAACTGAATTATTCAAATAGCCAAAAGATCATAAAAGACACATGTTTTTTTCTTTTTAAAAAGCATAATTTTAATACTTTGTGTGAAATATGAGGTAGTATTTCATTTTATTGAATATAAATTCCATGAAAATGTAGACGATAATCTCCAAATAATATATACTGATTATGGAGTAAAATACATACTCATACATATTTTCCATTTATTAGTTATTAAATACTATAATGAGTTCAACAAATAAAATAACCAGTAAGGCTATAATGGAAAATTGTTTGATTTTATGAGGATACAATCTTTAAACTTGAACAAATTGAACTGAGTTTTTTTCTTTTTAAAATACAACCCACCATAACAGCAGGAAAACATTAGCTTCACTTTAATTTTTCTGTCAAAAATATCAACATCCTAAGGTTCAAAAAATTCTTGGAATTTAAAATTCATTGTATAAGTTAAACTGAAATGTATCCCTATTTTTCAAGAGAGATATATCTGAGTAAAACTCTCAAGTAATACCCCACATTTTCAGTTTGCCTAAATAATGAATAGTAGCTTTATTCCTCATGTGACTCCTCTTGTTCTAAAGCTATCAATTAAAATTGTGCTTTATAATCATCATAATTGTTTTCAATATGTACAATATAAAAGCTGTAAGAAATATTTGTACTTCACTTTGATCTTGTGATACTTATTTGTTGTTAAGATTTAGCATTAACCTTGGACTTCCTATTTATTTATTTGATATTTTGGTTGGAGAAAAACAGAATTTAGCTCTTAGCAGTGTAGTATGACTGGGGGCTGATCTAGTTACAGTCACAATGTCCATGGGGATGGTGATAATCTCATCTAAACCATTATAAAGACTTTAATTCTTCAGATTCAAAGTTCCAGAATTATGTTACAGATGTCTTTACCTCATTACATGGTTACTGGGGGATTGTTTCATCTGGTGTACTTTGATACCGTGTGTACCTTAACAAGCAATCTGGCATAAGCCTTCTGTTTATAGCACCAGAAAGCATAGCATTGTTATATATCATGGGCAATGTTAATTACACTGCTGTGCTAGGCATCATTAAACTTCAAAATGCTCAAAGGCATGTCAGGAGGATTTGTTTTTACTTAAGTTAAACTGATTTTAAGATTTGGATTTAAATAAACAATTCATGTTCCGTTGTAATATAATATGATATACCACTGCTTTCTCAAATAAGTTTGAGAGGGATCTGTTGGCAAGCTCAAGTTGTGGGTGGAAATTAACTCTTTTTATTTGAGAGATTCCATTTTTTTCAATTAATTTCCAATATATTTCATTTCGCTCACTTGAGCAAACACGCATTCAATACTTACTATTTGAAAAATCATGATCCCTGGTGGCATAATCATTTCCATGCTGGGCTCCAAACTAAAAGGTCAGTGGTTTGAATCCACCAAGAAGATAAGACTGTGTTTAGAAAACCCAAGTGAACAGTTCTTCTTTGTCCTACATAGTCAGTATGAATCAGAATCGACCTTAAAAAAGTTGGCAGTATTTATAAAATTTAAGTACTTTGGGAGGTAGACACATAAGATGCAATGCCGATCATAAATATCTTTATAATATCTTTAAACATCTTACAATTGTCTAAAATTCAATGTTGATCCAAACAATAATATAGGAAGAAAGTAATATATATCCTACTAAATATTGAAATTGATGATCTCCTCCCTGAAATACCGCTCAGTTGAAAAAGATAAGCTCTTTTGTGCTTAGTTGATTAATATAAATGAATTAAAAGAATAAAGCCAATATCAAGTTGATTCTGACTCATAAACAAACTCATTATTGGTGTCTATTGCAATTCACAGTGACCCTAAAGGATGGAAAAAACTGCCCTTTGATTTTCAAGACTATAAATCTTTACAGGAGCCTAAAGCTTAATCCTTCTCCTGCCGATTGACCGGTGGAATAAAACCTCTGACCTTGTGGTTAGTAGCCCAATTTGTGATCCAATATGCCGCCAGGGATCCTTCCAACCCCAGCAACTCTCTATGTGGTTTCGAAAGCTGGAAATTTTACGGGAGATGTGGATCAGCTGGTGAGTTTGAGCTTCTGAATTTGTGGTTATCTAACAACACCACATGGATTATCAGTGAATAAAATTTTAAAAAGTTAAAAGCAATTAGAAAATTTTAAATAACATTTTATCCAAGAAGGAAAAAAAATCAATTGGAAATATTTGGTTACGAATTTGAGATACTGTAAAATAATATTCCATAAGATTATTAAAAGAATGTTCTATCAACCTGAGTGAGAACTCCTTGCATGATCTTGTATATTATCTGTTTTGTCTTATGCGAGATATACAATTATCCATGATTGCCGATTTCTCATTTTAACACCTACATTCCAGTGCAGTTCTATGAACAATTCATTATTACAAAGACATTGAATGAGAACATGTTTTATAATTAAAAGCTCTTATTTTTATTAATAAAGGAGAAAATAACTGGGACACACAAATCCACTGCAATATAGGACTTTTGAAAAATCCTAGGTGCTGGACTTAAATGAAGAGATGTTTAATACTGGCCAATTTACATCAATTCCTTCAACCCTCTTCTCTTCAAGGGTAGACAGGAATAGTGTTTTATTCCACCATCTAGTTTATTGTAAAAGTTAAATGAAGCATTATAGCATGTGAACTTTTAGCAAAAACTTGACATATAAATAAACATTCAAATGTGCCTCATAATAATTATTTTTTGACTTTTAATAGTGGACTAAGTATTGCTAAATGTGTGCTCTCATCAAATTTAAATGAATATTAGTATTAAGTAAGGAGTTTATTAATTACTGAATGACTAAATTTCATCAGATTTATGATAATAGTCAAAAGTATCTTGCATACTTTTATTTATAGTCAAAAGTATCTTGTAATTTTTTTTATCATTGAGATGGTACTTTAGTGAATATATAATTAAGAATGTAACAAAATTTAAGTTTGATGTCTGTGAAGGAACATTAATAAATTGTGAATATTCATTAACAATCCCTTGATTTTTGTCTGTGATTATGAATTGTAATCAATATGCATTTCAAATGAGAATTTGAAAACACAAATTATTTTCCATTTTCCTGAAAATACACTGTTGGGGCTTTAGAGACAATTCAGGAAGCAGAATTTAGGTGTGAATTCAGTTTGCCATTTAATAATTTTAATATCTTTGGCAAGTTATAATCTCACTGCACCTTTTTCTAATTCTAAAATTGGAGAAATAGTATTATAACTCTGAAGATTATTGTGGAAAAACAAGGGAGTTAATTTTTTTAGAGACTCCAAGGGTCATGGAAAATTTGCCATGAAAATTTTCCATAATTTTGGAAGTTTCTATTGGTTAAGGCTATAGCATCCTGTAAGTTCTTTTCCACGTGACTTCTCAGCCTTCAGAATTATAGCAATGTTATCTATGTTAGTTTAATAGAAAACATTCTAGCAATGTTCATCAACAAATTATCATCTTTTAGTCTCCATAACTAAACCATCTGAATTAGAGTTGAACTAGACTTTTCAGATACATTTTTAAAGTCTATCCCTTTTTCTAATGCACTTGTGGTAGTCTGGGTGACTGGCAAAACAAATCCAGAGACATTCTTAAGTGTGTAAGAGAGAGCTTTATATCAAAGAGTAATTGCATATTAAGAAAATACCCCTTCCCCATCCAGATCAAGTCCCTAAGCCCGATATTAGCCCATATGCCCCATACCAGTCTATAAATTCCTCCTCATACTCTCACAACACATGCAATGATGCCCAGTGCAGGAAGATTGCAAGCCAGTGGGTGAAAAGTTTTGTGGATCCCATGGTGGTGGAAGCATCTTAACACTATTGTGTATCTCCATGTGGCTCCTCCAGCTCCAGGGCAACAGCTGCCATCAGCATAGCTCCATGTGGCTTGTCAATAGTAATGTGTGGCAGAGAGAGTGTGTATAGAAGAAGACAGGGGTTTCCAGACATAGAAGAAGACAGGGGTTTCCAGACTCCTCAGAAGAAGGCCAGGCCTCATTACCTGACTGACAGGCTAAGACTCCACTCCTTTGCTCAAGTTGACAGGAGATTATGTAACTGCCACAGTATTCTTGGACAGGTTTGAACAAACTTCCTTTGTAGCACTTAACATTTAGTGTTAACCCTTGGTTTATTTTAAAAGCTAAATGAAGCCTCATAACCTGTAAAGTATTTAGCAAACTCTGGTGTATATGTTGTTAAAGTTGGTATAAGAGTGAGCATTCCATGTTCTTCATTATTAATATGTATTACTATATTTTGATTTGTAATTGTTGACTAAATATTACTAAGTGTGTCATCCAATAAAGTTCAAAAGAATATTAGTATTGAGATAAGAATCTTTAACCTCCTTTCACCCCTTACCACATACACATCTCACAGTGTCTTTTGTGTGTGTCTTCTTTTTTTAATTTTTTTAAATTTTATTTTATTCTGGGCTCTTACAGCTCTTATCACAACCCATACAAATATCCATTGTGTCAAACACATCCGTACATATGTTGTCATCATCTTTTTCAAAACATTTTCTTTCTACTGATGCCCCTGGCATCAGCTCATTTTTCCCTGTCTCGATTCCCCTCCCTCCCCTGTGTCCCCTTGATAATTTATAAATTATTCTCTTTTTTTAATGTCTTACACCGACTGCTATCTTATTTCATCCACTTTTCTGCTGTCTTTCCCCCTGGGATGGGGGCCATACATCTATTATTGTGATCGGTTTCCCCTTACTCTGACCCTCCCACCCTTTTTGGTCCTGAGGGGTTTATCTGTTCTGCCTTTCCTGCATCGTGAGTTCTTATCTGTTTCAGTATACATTTTCTGGCCTAGCCAGATTTGTAAGAATTGGCGTCATGGTAGTGTTTGTGTGTGTGTGGTTAGGGGGCAGGGGTAGAGGATTAAAGAACTAGAGGAAGATTGTGTGTACCCTGACTGGCTTTCTCTTCCTTGTGGCCCTTCTGACAGGGGTGTCCAATTGACTACCGGTGGGCCTTGGGTCTCCACTCTGCCCTCCCTCTCATTCCCATTGATATGTTTTTTGTTTGTTTCTTTGTTTTGTAATGGGTCTTTGATGTCTTATAACTGATCCCATCAACACCTCGTGATCACACAGGCTAGTGTGCTTCTTCCACATGGGTTTTGTTTACTTCTCCACTAGATGGCTGCTGGTTTATCTTCAAGCCTTTAAGACCCCAGATGCTATACCTTTTGATAGCCAGGGACTTATAGCTTTCTTCATCACATTTTCTTATGCACCCATTTTGTCCTCAGAGATCATGTGAGGGAAGGTGAACATCAAAGGGTGCTGTGTTAGTAGAATAAATTGTTCTTACATTGAGGGAGTACTTGAGTGGAGGCCCAATGTCCATCTGCTACCGTAATACTTTATAAATAAATATATGTACAAAGTTCTATTCTCCTGTCATTGCGTGTAAATGTATTTACATACATACATGCCTGTATTTCAATCTCTATAAATGTCTCACAGTCTTTTAATACTTTACAGAGCTATTGAGTTCACATTATTCTTAATTATGTATTCATAACAATATTTTTCTTTTTAAATAAAAGATTTAAGGTGACAATGCCACTCTCTTAGGTATTATTTAACCTGGCTTAGAACCTGACATGAAATTAGATACCCTTCTTCTCACTCTGAATAAAATTACTGACAGTTCTTAATAATAGCTGTGTGAGTTTAAGATCAAAATATTAGGAAAGAGTAATGGAACACCAATACTGCCTTAGAATAAAAAAGAATATAATCAGTAGTAGAGGTAGACATCTCTGAGCCTCTAGATTCCTGTGGCCAAAAGGTCAGAGTCAGACAGTCCATATACCACACTGCACACTCCATCCCTCTTTACCCATTCTGACACCAATTGTTTCCCCACCGCACTTTATTTCTATTCTGAATTCAATCATCCATTGGAACGACTCCCCAAACTCTCAGGCACTACTCAGGAATAAGGGGATTTATTGGGGAAGTTAATAGGTTACCATAAGTCAGATCGGCAAACAGAAAAGACAGTCATTGACCCACAACAACACTGCTCCTCAGCCAGAAGCGAAGTCTTTTTCCAGTCTCCAGGCTCTCAGCCACATGGTTCTCTGGCTTTTACCTCCATGGGCCAGGAAGCCAGCCTGTTGCTTACTGCACAGTCCTACAGTCTCAGGCCTGATGGGAGGAAAGCTCACAGCCTACTTACTGTTCTTCTCAGTCTCAGTGCCACAGTATCTGATGCATCAAGTATTGGCCATCGCTGCTACTTAAGACAGAGGTCTTAGATGTGTTTTCCAGGGTCCTGGGTTATATCTCTGTTCTCCCCGAGCCCCCCTGCCTCCCACCCCTCCGCAAAATATCTCCGCCATCGAGTTGATGTGGATTCTATAAGACAGGGTTTAACTGCCTCTGTGAGATTCGAAGACTGTAACTATTTATAGGAGTGGAAAGACTCATTTTTATCCCACAGAGTAGCTGGTGTTTTTGAACTCCTAAACTTGTAGTTGGCAGCCCAACAAATAACTCATTATGCCACCAGGCCTCCTGGACTAAAAACACATTGAATACGAAAGTGATCAACGTTTTATTAAATGGTGCTGGCAAAATTGGATCTCTACCTGAAACAGAACCCATACCTCACACATATACATGTATAAACTCAAGATAGATTAAATACTTAAATATAAACCACAGAAATATGAATATCATCAATAAAAGGTAGGGATAAACTTAAGGCCACTGATAGAAGTCATAAAAGCCTAAACAACATAAAGAGATTACCTACACTACAGAAAGCAAAAGAGAAAACTGAACCTCCTAAAAATATGACATTTATGTATATCACAAGACTACATCAAAAGAGTAAATACACTCTGGAGCTTGGGAAAATATTTTGGCAGTTATATCTCAAATAAAGGGCTAATCTTGAAAATCTATGTTGCTCTTATCAGGCGCCATCAAGTAGGTTCCAACCCATATGATCTTATAAAGAAAAGAACAAGACAATGCCCAGCCCTGAATCATGCTCACAGTTGTTCCTGACAACATTGTTGCAGCCACTGGGTCAATCCATCTCGTTGAGCATCTTTCCCTTTTTCATTGCCCCTCAACTTTACCAGTCATGATCACCCTTCTCCAGGAACTGGTCTCTTCTGGAAATGTGTCCAAAGTATGTAAGACAAAGTCTTGCCATCCTTACCTCTGAGGAGAAGGCTGGCTTTCCTTCTTACAAGACAAATTGACTTGTTCTTTAGCACTCCGCAGTATTTTCAATACTTTTCTCTAGCACCATAATTCAAATGCATCAATCCCTCTTCAGCCTTTCTTACTCAATGTCCAACTGTAAAAAGCTTTTAAATCAGTGGAAAATGCCATACCGTGAGTCAGGGTCACCTTCTCAAAGTATCATGTTTACTTTTCAATACTCTAAATAGTTCTTGCACTGCAGATTTCCCTAATGCAACACGTCTCTTCTTACTGCTATTTCTGTGAGCATTGATTGTGGATCCACACAAGACACAAATCTTGACAACTTCAACCTTTTCTCCATTTATCATTACCTTACCTAAATTCCCAGCTGTCCTTACATGGAGTCATGAACCATGCTGAAGGCTGAAATCCTTGACCTTTAACAGCAAATCTATAGAAAATGACAAAACCTCAGCAAGGAAAAAACAAAACAAAACAGAACATTATTGACCCGATTAAAAAGTTGGCAGAAACATTAATAGTTCAACAAAGATGACATGCAATCAGTAAAAAAATCACATATAATGAGGCATACAATCTCTAGCTATAAGATAAATGCAAATCAAAAAACAATGTGAAACCACCTAATATTGTCACTGATAACAAACTAAAAAAAAACCACACAAAACAAATGCTTGAGAGGATTTGGTAGGAACCTCATACACTGCTGGTGGGATTGCAGAATTTGGCAGCCATGATGGAAAACACTATGACACTTCTTAAAACAAATGTGAATAGAAATACCATCTGGCCTCACAATCTTCCTACTCAGGATATGGTGGTTTATGTCAACCTAACACTTCTGGGTGAGGGTAGAGGTTGAACTCAATCTTTAAATTTTTGTCGTAGCTTGATGACACTCCCTTGGTGTCACAAACATTTTCATATATGAGAGAGACCCAACTGAGTACAGTCATCTATGGTCATAGATCTTGTACCTGATTCCTTGATCTCTATGTATCCCCTACCATTCTGAAGGGCTGTCAGCAGACTACCAATGGTAGATTCATTTGACCTTTATTCTTCTATGCTGTTAAGATTAGTCTTAAGTAAATATAGCTATTATGTTGACAGCTGTAAGGATTATATACAAAAATTCATTAATAATAAGCAAGGTTATAGGTTATGAGTGGGCTTATAACTTCAAGGTCCTTGGTGCAATCCTAGCAGCCAATTCTAAGGGGAAACTTGAGGCATTCTTTGGAAGATAGGATGAAACTTTCTGCTCATATTATGGTTTACAGCCTTAGAAGTCCACAGACAGTTCTACCTCATCTATAGGGTTATTATGAATTAGAATCAACTCAGAAGTGTAAATTATAAACTGTATTTTATAATTATGGTAATATAGCACAAGGTTCACATATGTCATCTTTGTTTATAGTGTCAAAATTATTTATGTCATTGGTGTTGCAAAATCCAATCATGCACTCTTCTACTTTCTTTCTCTCATGAAAACCACATTTTCTGAATATTGATCCTTTCTCTTTGCTTTTAAATTCAAATTTGGAATGCTAAATCACCAGTGCCTACACATGTCTCCATAGTTCAAATGTTTGAATTTCTATGTTGGTGAAGAATATAGAAGTACTTGCGGAAGATCAAGGATTGCAGCCTGCAATATGGATTACACTCAATGTAAATAAGACAAAATCCTTACAATTGAAACAATAAGTAATATCATGAGAAAAGATTGAAATCCCTCAGGATTTAATGAATCTGATTGGCTGGACAATCAATGCTCATGGAAGTATCAGTTAATATACAAACAACACATTTTTACATTGGAGAAATCTGCTGCACAAGACCACATTAAAGGATTGAAAAGCAACTTTGAGGACTAAGGTGCTCCTGACCCAGTGTGTTCTGTGTGAGACCGGGATGAGTAGAGAAACACATCCAGTTACAGTCATATATGTGTATGCAAGAACTTAATATCAAGATCCGATTTTACATCAAGAGCACATCCCAGCCCAATCCAACCCAAGTCCCAAATTCCATAAGTTCCTCAGACTCATGCAGTCACCTGCAGCGATGCAGGATGCAGGAATATCACAGGTCCTTGGGTGCAAAGCCATTTGGATCCAGTGTCAGGGGAAACATGGCAAGGGCTCAAGCAGCTGCTGGGGTCAGCCAGCAGGAAGGTGAAGGCAGAGTGAGAGCCAGAGTGGTGAGAAAGAGAGGGAGAGTGAGACAGACAGACAGAGACAGAGAGAGAAAGTTCCCTGGGCCCTCTTTATGAGAAGGTCACTCCCATACGGAAGCACCTTCAGTCTGTGACCTGAATGACAGGTTTGATACCATCCCTACACTTTTATATATCTTCAAATTGACATAAAACTATTTAACATCCACGTGCTCCTTGGACTCAAGGATGGGAGGACGTTGTCTCATGTAATGTAATGTAAACTCCTTACACAGTGAGATTAAATCCCTGGAGAAGAGCATCAGGCTTGGGAAAGCAGAGGGGCAGGGAAACAGAGGAAGACTCCCAGCTAGATTGATTGACACGGGGCCACAACGATGGGCTCAAACATAAGAACACTTGTGAGCATGGCGCAGAATGGGGCATTGGATTCATTTCACCAATGCCTAAAATTTGATTTTGTTTTTCTTTTTTTTTTGCAACTAGTTTGTGTCACTGAAGAATTTAAGCCAATTTCAATTTTCTTCCTTTTATAACTAATCAGACCTAACTAATTAGGTCTTAAGAGTGAGGAATCTGGAGGGTTTAAATGATTATTACTCTTTCCTCTTTCTCTCATTCTTTAATTTTAAATTGTATTCATTATTAGTATTATTCCATTTCCTATGGAATACAACACATACAAAGAAAAACACAGTGCATGTAGTGGCACAGTCCATCTCATGAAAACAGTGACAAAATCCTTGTAATTACTCCGTGTACGTGGTTCTTTATTCTATGTCTTATTTTTGGTTTATTTGTCTTTTTCTTTTCCCATCTACCCTTGCTCCTTATCTCCTTGTCCCTTCATTCTCCCTGTCTTCCACAGCCCTGGTCTTGTCATTGTCCTCAATGTCTTTTGGGGTTTTTTTGCTGTGAACAAAAATTCTCCCCTTTCTTCCTTTACAATGATGGTGTCACGAAATATTTAACTATATGAAATTCAATAATTTTGCTGAGCATAATGTCCACCAATTTTGTCCATGCTATAAGGCATTTGACAGACTTATCGTTGGTTTGTAAGGATGAATGATGATATTCCATTCTATGTATGTACCACATTGTGTATCATTGTTTAAATTATTACTTATGATTTTCATTTTATTTTTGACAACTACAATTTTCCTACATACATCATGCATTCCACTTTTTGATTATTAATGGATGTTTTCAACTCTTTCTTATTTTGTGTCATGTCACATCTGTAATATAAGTTAAAAAAGTTTTGAGACCTTTCATATTTTTGAGTGACTCCATTTTCAGAAGACAGCTTTTTGATTCTTCCAACAAGTGAAGTTCATGTTCTGTCACTAGAGCTGACAATATTCAGCAGCTACTCCTTACACTGTCAGTGACTAATGAATTAGAAGCATTTCATTCTCTCATATAATACTTTACTATGAGTGGGATCAACACAAAGGCACCCAGCAATAATGGCAAAATGTCAACAATAAATATTTCCATTACATTGAATGATTGTGACTTATTAATCAAAGAAAATTATAGAATTAATGTTTTAGCTTCTGAACATCTTGAGATCTATTTAAATTAAATCATTAGAGTTTCTGAAATGCGTGTTCTCAAGAAGGGGAAACGATGCAACTTCATGAACTATTTCTCCGATAATAAAAATTACAGAATTATAAGATTTACTTAAATTATAATCTATCAACTAAATATTTTGTTTCTGTCGTGTAATACTTGATAATGAGTTTACTCCAACTCACAATGCCTTTTGCATAATAAAAAGAAGTATTCCCCAGCCCTGTGCCATAACTATGACCACTGATATGTCCAAAGTCACCATTGTGAATATGGTGTTCATCTAGCTCTTTGATGGTTTCTCTTATTTTTACTAAGCCTTTTCTTCACTAAAAAGTGTCATTTTTTAATGACTGTTATCTTCAGATTATGTGCCCCAAATTAGCAATTCAAATCAAATAATCTTATAGAAAGTATTTGGTTATCTTTACTTTTTATGGCTGGATACTTATTCTTCTGGCAGTCCAAGGTATGTGCAATAATCTTCTCAAGCTCCAGAGATTGAAAAGATCGATTATTTTTCCTGTCTTACCTTTTTCTTCATGAATATTTGCATTTATATAGGTTTATCCCAAAGATCATGGCTTGGTTCAGATGCAATTTGGTTATCAATTTCACATTTAAAAAAAAACAAAAACACTTTGAAGAATTTTTTTGTAGCGATTTCCAATGCACTATGTCACTAGATTTCTTGTATTTTGTATGAAATTACAATAATTGTTTAGCCTTTCAATAAAATGCTGACAACTTAATTTTTATATCATTATATTATTTGTCTGGTTCTTAAATTTTTTATCTTCTTCATATTCTAGCAAAATTCATGCTGAAGGCTGGAAAAGCATTACTTGGGAATGAGGAAGTTCAAATTACATTTGTATGTGGCAAAAACCCGCACTAAGAATTGGTTGTCTTATTTTGACATATTCTGAATTATAAAGGGAAACACATTGTGAACCTGAATATATGAAACAGCTCTTTTGATTTTAAAACATTCTCTAAAATGCTAAAATAGTTGTTTGCAATTTTAAAACAGTAAAATGATGACAATTATACACAATGTTTGATCTGATAAATTTATAGAACTTAAAGTCACCTATGTTTTCATTTTGTAATGTTGTAATTGTCACTAAGTAGGAAAATGTGTTATGACACATTAAATACATTATAATTCTTTATTCAAAATAGGCCAGTGCTTTGAAATCAATGTATACTAATGACATTTCTGATACAATTAGCCCAACTGAACCAGTAGTTCTAGAAATGCTTGAAGAAGTATGTCACTCTAATCACTATTCACAAACTACTATTCTAGGACTTGTTATTTTTTGCAATGACAAGGGATCATTTATTAACAAAAACAGACATTAAAGGGCTATTCATTATTATTTTGACAGGAAAATAAGTCAGTGGATGTCAGCAAATAGCTTGGCCATTCACAATTATCTTGATGTCCTAAGTTAAAAATGAATCTATCAATAGAGTATATTATTAAGCTGACACATAAAATGGCAAACTGGGGTAATAGTTAGAGAAAATTAAGCAAATAAGATTCTGTTTTCTGAACCCATGGAAGATATCCATGGATACCATTTGAATAGACAACACAAAATAAAAAGAAAGGAAAGAAAATTCTATTTTACGCATACTTTTTTTGGTAATAAGCAGCCAATACTGTTCTTATTACTTGTGACTGAGTCAATTTTGACTCCTGGAAACTCCATATATGTGTAGACTTCATGTAAAAGTGGAATTGCTATATACCTTTTTCAAAGGTTTGACCTTGAAGTTAGGTTTGTTTTCTGAGTTACCCTCAGGTAGATGTTCACCACCAATCCGTCAGCAGGAAAATAACTGTTTTCTTAACTGTCTGTTGCACTCGGCACTCCCAAACAGTCCATAGTAAAAGATACACATAACAATGACGTGATGATTGCTATATCATAACAATGTGATAGGAAATTTTTTTAATGTGTAGTAAAAATAACCTGCATATGATTTGAGGGTTAGAGTCATCAGGGTACATCAAACTTTTCCCATACTATTCTAAATATCATTTATATTATCTTTTAATAACCAATATGGCTCCTGTTTCTGGCTGACAGTTTTATATATTTGATGCGTTATGTTTCATATTTGTTCAGAGAGCAAAGCCTACCTACGATAAAACTGACATTTACTGAAGTTTCTTCCATTTCATAGACTATGGAATTAATAAGCAAAACACAATAGTATGAAGTCCCAAAGAATAAAATATAGCTTTATTTGGAAAAAAAGTGATGATGTTGGTAAATAATGAATCGCCCTTAATAGAACCCTCCGTAGCCATTCATATGGATACTCTGAGAAATTACTAAGAACTTGTAACTTGCTTCAATAAAATTTATCTTATGGACCATTGAAAATCTTCACTGTATTTCTGGTAACAAAACAATGGAAGCAGTATGCTCATCTTGCACTCATAATTGCATTTTTATTTACACAGTTCAAACAATTGTGTGGTCAGTAGGTGCTATTCCTCTCCAACTCCATAAGTCAAACGCATGTGTTCTTCAGTCGTCCTTAGTCACTAATCTCACATGCATATGAGGCAATTGGAAATAGCAAAGCTTGAACAGGTACATCTTAGTCTCCAAAATAATAGTCTTGCTTTCAAAACATTAAAGTGTTTTTGTTACTTTTTTGCAGCAATAGATTTCCCGAACACAATGCATCCTTTGGTCTTGACTGCAATTTCTATGTGCATTCATTACGGATTCAAGTAAGATGAAATCCTTGACAAGTTCAATCTTTTATCTGTTTATAGTAATGGTATCTATTGGTTGAGCTGTGAGGATTTTGATTTTCTTTACATTGACTTGTAATTCATATTGGAGGTTAGAATCCTTGAGCTTCATTAGTAAGTCCTTCAAGTTCTCCTCATTTTCACCCACAAGGCTGTGTTCTCTGCATATCCCAGGTTGTTAATAAGCCTTCCAGCTATCCTGAAGCTACATTCTACATCATATAATCAAGGGCCCTTATGTATACATCTTCTAGTTTTAAACAATGCAATATTCTTTTGTTCTATGTGCACAATTAAGTGTTCCTGAATTTCCATTCTTCTCAAGCCTATACAATATAGTTAATTATGATCCAAAAAGTTAAATTTCTTGACATAATCAATTAAATAAAAGTAAACATCTCCCTGGTATACTCTGCTTTCAGTCAAGATCTAGCTGACATCAGCAATGATGTCCCTTGTTCCGCATCTTCTTCTTTACCCAGCCTGAATTTCTGCCAGCTCTCTGTTAATGCACTGCTGTAACTATTGTAATGGCGAGTTATATGGATAATGCAGGATGTGGTAGTTAAACAATTTCATGTCAACTTGATAAATAAGTGTAGGGGTGGAGTCCAGCCTATCAATCAAATCACAGCCTGATGATGCCTCCTTGTGGGCATGGACTTCTCATCAGGATCCTGGGAACTTCCTCTCTTTCTCCCTGGTGATTGAACCAGTCTGCTGCTGCTTGAGCTAATCCTTTACCTCAATTGTGTGCTGAACTGCCTGTAGGCAGAGCCAACCTGTGGATCTTGTTGCCTTGCATTGCTAGAGCTTGAGGATCCTTCAAGACATGCTTAACCACTCTGCTGGTAGATCATGTAGCAGTGAGTACATCACTAGAGCTTGAGACCTCATGGGAATGCTTGAGAGTTTGAGACACTACAGTCCCTTGCTAGCCACTGACTGTTTCTGCCTCACCCTCCTGTTGCTTACAGGGATATGCTGCCTGTCTTGTGAACAGCAGTCTCCTCTTCCTTGCTGGATTTTGGACCTGCAACGCTTGTGATTTAAAGGACCTCAGTATATTAGTTGTTCCCATAAAAGGAGTTGAGGACTAATTAGCCATTATATTCCATCTCCTTATAAAAAACGATCCTTTCATATATGTATGATCGTTAGTGTTCTGGTTTTGTTTTTCTAGGGAACCCTGCCTAACACAATTGGTACCAGGAGTGGGGTACTAGAGAAATAAATCATAAGGATGGAGAGTGGATGCTTATTTGACCTCTGCCTCATGGTAGTTTTTGTTCTTTGGCTAGCCAGAGGTCAGATAGGGCCACATTGTTTACTTGATTGTTTTCTCTAAAGGACATGAGACGCAAAGGTTTTGTTTCCTACAGGTTGTCTTTTGTTAATCCCATCTGAAATTGAGAAAATGAATGCAATAAATGGTATTTTGAGATAAGGAGGAAGAATTGCCCCTTGAACTTCTCCTCTGAGATCATTCTTCTTAGTCAAAATGGTTGAAAGGAGGTCAAAATGGCTGACAGATGAACTTGGCCTGGCTTGATGCAGTCAGGGATCTAAGGTTATATTGTATATGAACGGGAAGGTTTAGATAAGATAAGGTAAGATAAGGATTGAACTTGACTGACTTAAGAATGTATTCGGTATTTGATTCTATTAGGTTTATACTTATTTCTTCTAGGAATATGAAAATAGGGAGATTGTAAGCTCACTGTCTTCAGACATTAATTAGAATCAGTAAATTGGTTCAGATGTGCCTGCAAAGAAGGCCCTGAACATATGAGCCCCACCTAGTGTTTGAGTATTCAGAACAATTGTATTCAAAGAGAGTAGCCTAGGAGTTGTTGACAGATGGAAGAAGGAAAAATTAACTAGTGGTTTCTGTCTGAAACTTGAAAAATCTGGAGCCATGAAAGAACTCTCCTCTCTAGCACTGAACATTAAAGGGAACCTGTGGCAACCTGAAATGCTTGCTAGGTGACCCTCTGAATCCACTTGTTGAATGGAAGTGGGAGAAATGCACAAAAAAAGACAGGTTGGGTCTAGCTACTGACTAAAGGAAAATATGGGCATGGGTTGGCTGATCTGAAGTTCGTAACCTAACCCAAGAGGGGGTAGGGTTGTTGAGAATTTGTGAAGGGACTCATGTTCGAAAGGTGAGACAACGCAGGTGAGGCTAAGTGAGTCAGCCCACACTGAGTTGACCAGAACTCGACCAGATGAAGAGAAGATTTTTGAGCTTGTGAATTGGTGCACATTGCTACTGACTTTATGGATGACCTGGAATGAAGATTCTTCACATCAAATAGCATGCTTGCCTCCTCAGAGCACTGGGTTGATATAAGTGGGAAGTATAGAAATTGGATACCCAAAATGGAGGGATAAAGGCATAAAGTGGCTGACTTACAAACTTTCATAGGTGGGAATATGTTAATCGAATTATAGTAATAGATGTATGTGTTCATATAACTGAGATTATTAGGTATAGAATATTCTTGTTTTGTTCACTTATAGAATATTATATTTAAATAAGGCTGGCACATTTTGAATTGTGTGGACTAATTTTATCCTGTTAGGTACAGATAGGATTTCATTATTGTTTTTAAAATAAATTATGTATGCCTAAAGATTTTTGTATAGGTGTGAAGTTGACAAAGGGTAGTCTGTGGTAGTTGCACAATTTCACTTAAACCTGATAAATTAGTGCATGGGTGGAGTCTAGCCTGTCAATCAGGTCATACCCTTGTGGGTGTGGCCTATTCATGAGGATTCTGGGAACTTCCTCTCTTTCTCCTGGGAGACAGGCCACCCTCTCTCTGCCTTCATCTTCCTATTGACAAGCCAAGGGGAGACTTGCTGAGACCGGTGAGGAGCCCCACACTCTGCTTCCCTTTCCCCTGAAGAGCCACACTCAGAGAGTTGAAGGACCACATGGAGACAAACACCAATGCTGTTATGTCTCCCACAGCCACTGGTTCACAATAATTTTCACCCACTAGCCTGTGATATTCCTGCATACAGCATGTGCTGCATGAGCCTGAAGAGGAATTTATAGACTAGTATCAGACATATGGGCTAATATTGGTTTTATGGACTTGATCTGGACCTGGCTGGGATGGTTTCTCAATATACAATTGCTCTTTGATATAAAGCTCGCTCGTACACACATATGAGTGTCTCTGGATTTGTTTCTCTCGTCTACCCACACTAATACACAGGAAACTCTTCAGTGAAATTTTACTTGCACATACTATATCAGGGATATGTTCTATAAAATGCTTGCATTCTCTTAGTCACCTCTCTTTAGAATAGGTACAAATATGGATATCTTCCAGTAAGAATATTCAAAGGAAACATTATGTGACTGCCTTAAAGATACCAAAACTTCATTTGGACTGTGTACACTAAAGAGTGCAGAATTCTTCAAGGAAGAATTAAGGAGATTTAACAAGCTTTGTGAAGTACATAGACCTCTTAGAGGATGTGCTGAGATATAAATTCTTCATATTTTGTTCTTTTTTTTGTTTAACAAAATTTCTTATGGTTCTATAGCAATATATTTTTATTACTTGTGTAGATGCATGCATATACTTATAGAAATATGTTTATGATTTTTAGATGTTTTTTCTTGGAGAATTTTAATGTATTAAGCACAGAGATTTCTTGAATTCATATATTTCATTTATTTTGTTTTTTGAGTACAAATACTAACACTCATATTTCCCCAAATAAAGTTTTGGGATAATACCCATCTTGTGGCATGTTTCTAATTATATTTTAATGAAAATCTCATTGTTTTTAAGCCAGTATGATTTGTTATTGCTGTGTTCATTAATGAGGATTAAGCCCATGTAAATTTGTAAGACAAAATGCCTTCATTTTACTTATAAACACAGATTTACAAAATCAGCATTAACAGCAAGCCAACTCAGATTTAGTACATAGATACAAATAACAAATGTAGTGCTCTGTAGTAGGGTAGTAATTAAATGTTACCTATTCGTAGGTAAAGTAACAATTAAAAGTTACATTAATGAAATATAATGGTTATATTCTTAAGCGTACAGAAGCTAGAAAATTCCACACAGGTATTTAAGTACAATATTTTCCTGACTCCTCTAAACCAGTATGGCATATCTTTATTTTGAAGCATAAATTTAAACATAATATTTTATAGTTATTATTTTCAAATACAGAGTGAAATATATCAGTTAACTATTAATTTTTAAGGGAATACAACCAAATCACCTTCATTAAAAAACTTGTTATGATTTTTTATTTTGTAATGATCGAAATTCATCAAATAATTAAAAAGTAACTTCTTGGGATATGCATATTCCGATGTTTAGTTCTGAGTTGAATTACTCAAGTACAAGCCACCATACCATTCTTGACTTACTCTAATTCAAATACATTCTTGCTAAATGTGTGTGGGTTCTTGAAAAACATGTTGCTTTCAGTTCTCAATTCTAAAATATGTTCTTTTTTTTTAAATAATCATTTTATTAGGGGCTCATACAACTCATCATAATCTGTACATACGTCATCTGTGTCCAGCACTTTAGTACATATGTTGACTTCATCATTCTTATGACACCCACTTTCCACTTGAGCCCCTGGTGTCAG
>NW_022103911.1:11123339-11133797 GCF_000313985.2 Echinops telfairi
TCTCTTTTTGGGGGGTGCAGCTAATCAATTCAATTGCTTGCTTCTCATTTCTAGAAAAACTAGATTGTCTAGAAATTTTTCTTTCTTGGGCCTGGCTAAGTTCCACGTTTTTGCTAGACTACTTACCCTGAGCATGTCAATTCAAGCCTGCTCAGTGCACTATGAGAAGGCCTCACAATGTGCCTGCGTGTAGATTACCGCCAAGAAATGTAGTGGAGTAGTTGGACTCTGCAACACGCAGGGTCACCATAAATTGGAATCCACTCAATGGGGACACAGTGTGAGTTTCACATGGTGCATTTAATTGTTATATTCATCTTTTGATTGGTTATTTTAGTATATATCATGATTTTAGGAAGTTGGTTAAAGAAAAAAGAGAAGTGTTAGACACGATCCCTGTAAAATACTGTTCCTGTTATTATTCTGTCTGACCCAGTAACTAGATGTTAATTCCCATGAAGCAAGATACTTTGTCTTCTTGATTTTAATAGACTTCATCATATTACATTACCAAGTTAGTGAGCTTTCTGACTCTGTGTTACTCTGGTAGACTAGAGAACCAAATCCGTAGAAACTCATATGTGTATAAGAGAGAGTTTTATATAAAGGGTAATTGTACATTAAGAAAGCATCCCAACCCAGTCCAGATCAAGTCCATAATCCCGGTATTAGCCCATATGTCCAATACCAATCTATAAAGTCCTCTTCAGACTCACAAAACACATGCAATGACAGGAAGGTCACAGGCCAGTGGGTGGGAAGTCTTGTGAATCTTGTGGTATTATAAGCATCTCAGCAGTGGCAGGAGGCTCCACGTAGCTTCCCCAGTACCCAGGGCTGCATGAGGGTTTGTCCATGTGGCTTCTCCAGTTCCCAGGGCATGGAGTCTTGTCAGTAGAGCATCTCCAAAGAAGTGAAGAGAGAGACAGAACGAGCTCCCACCTTGAAAGAGGAAAATACAGGAATTCTCGGGGGAAGGTCATGCCCACACAGAGGCCTCACTGGCTATGATCCAATTGACAGACTAGACTCCACCTCATCACTCTTAATCCTCTCAAGTCCCAAATTGACACCAGATTTTGTAACTACCACAGAATCTAATACATAAATGAAAGGAGTAACTTGATTCTACCTGATGTATGAATATGACTGTAAATAACTATTTTAGCATAGCATTTTGCTCATTCAATGATTTCGTTTATGGAAATTATTATATAGAGAAATCTAAATTATAGATCAATCACATAGTTTGTTTTACATAAGTGTAAGTCTTATAAAAGGGTTTTATTCCGACATGAATTGCAGGAGCATAGGAGCCTCGGTCCTCGGTGGCATAGTGGTTATGCATTAGTCTGCTGACTGCAAGGTCAGCGACTTGAAACAACTGGCTGCTCCAAGCCATAGAGACAAGCCTTTCTACTCAGAACCACTTATCATTTCAGAAACCCACGGGCTCTTTCTTTTCCGTCTTACAGTCACTCCATGGCACGGAATTTTTTGGCCTTATAAGTTCAAAGATGTTAAAGATGATATCAATATAGTGATATAGTCATGATTTCCCATATGAATTTTTGAGCCTGATATTGACCTGAAGTGATGGTTATTGATATCATTTCAATATCATCATTTGTGTCACTAACAGATGAGAAGATCTGTCCAACAGTGTTTCAAACATGAGCAAGCTCACTCTTCATGGACAGGTTTCAGGTGAACTTCAAGAGTAGAATACTAGAAATAAAGGCATAGTGGGCTACGCATGAAAATTAGCTGAATAAAACCATAGGGGTCACAGAATATTATCTGAGACTTCAGCTCACTTAATTTGAATGTGTGATAAGGAGTTATCTATTGTTAGAGAAGGAAATAATATTTGGCAAGGTGTAAGGATTGGGAAAATGAGGAAAATTTTCACGGAGGTGGAGTGACACAATGACAGCAACAATGGAAAAAACACCAATTAATCAACACTGAGTAAATGTCCTTCTGTCATACATGTTTCACTATTAGAGTCAATAGCAAGTCATAACAAAATGCTAATAACTCTTCTTAGCACAATTGCTATAGTAATCTTCCTGAGAGAAAAGATAATATTTACATAATTTGCAGATCTACATAGAAGTTGATAACATATTTTTTATTCTCTAGATTGGTTGGTGGTTACCTTGTGGTTATTGGTCTAATGCCTACCCAACAGGGTACTTTCATTAGTCATTAACCCCCACACACCCAACCCCAGGGAGTCACAATCCCATACAGGGTTTCTGAAGCTATAAATCTTTATGGGAGCAGGTAACATCATCTTTCTCCTATGGAGTGGGTGCTGGGTTTGAACCACTTTGTCGTTAGCAGTCTGGGAAAAACAAACAAACAAACACACTGGCATTGAATCAATGCTCACTCATAGCAACCCTTTAGGACAAAGTAGATCTGCCTCTTCTGAGCTTCTGAGACAGCAACCCTTTACAGGAGTAAAAAGTCGAGTCTTCCTCCCCACAAGCAACTCTAGTTTTGAACTGTAATTGGCAGTCTAGCACTTACTTAATATTACCACCAGAAAATGTTCATCAGTCATAAGCAAAATGCAATCAAGCATAATGAGATAACACTTTATACCCACTATGATGGCTATGATTTTAAAAAAAGAAAGAAAATAGATTTTGATGAAAATATGGAGAAATATAAACTAATTCATTGGTAGGATTGAAACAAAGAAAAAGCAATTTTGAGAACAGTATGCCAATTTTTCACACACAGAAAACTTAGACATAAGATTATCAAATGATCAAGCAAGTCCACTTTTAAGTATACCTAAATACCCCAAAGAATGAAAGGATGAAATACAAACTGCTTCATTGCCACTTTTATTTGCAATACTCAATAGATGGAAACAATCTAAAAATCCATCAGCAGAGAACTGAATAAATAAAATGTTCACACATGCTCAATGGAATGTTATTCAGCATTAAAATGATCATTCCTGATATATGTTACAACATGAATGACGTTTGAACAAAGGACTTTAAATAACAACAACAACAAAAGAAAATTATAGGACAGGCAAAATAACTATTTCTTTAATGTTGCTAGTAAATGATATCAGTTAGTGAAATTTAATTGTGCTTTAGCGTGTGCCTCCATGAAAATAAACATCTTATTAATTAAAATATCTTATACATTGAACTTCACACATGGGATTGGTGTTAGGTTCCACCAGGTCAGTTCCTACTCAAGGAAATACTATACATTTCAGCCAAACTCTCCCAGGAATTTCTGTTTAAGGACCATGTTGTAGTTACTTTTCAATTCATTTAATGTAGTATTTCCCTTTTTTCTCAGACCACATAGTTTTCCAGAGACAGACATGCCTCCTGATAACACGCTTGAAGTTCATGAGGTGAATTCTCACCAGGCTCACTTCTAATGAGTACTTCTTCCTGGCAGATGTGTTTGTTCCTCTGGCAGGCACAGTATATTCAATGATCTTTTCAAATGCCATCATTCAAATGGTTCAATTCTTCTCTAGCCTTACTTTTCCTTATGGGACATTTTTGACAGCACAGAATAAACAAAATGGAGATACCCAAACCTAGAAAATGAAACAAGGTCTTCAGATACCATCAGATTGTCAAGGTTCTTTTTGCTTGTGGAGGTAGCTGAGTTTTTGTGTAACGTTAATTGATCATTGTTAGCAGAAACATCCGTAAGCCAAGAAGACGAAGCAAAATGCAGAGAACATTTGTCCAGCGCCAAGTCATTCATTAGGGTACAGACACAGCAAGCAGAAACATACTTGACAGTTAATGACTGGAAGGTGCACTTTTGGACATCTTTATAAGGTTTCTTCCTTATTTACAGGTAACATAGAGACAATTCTGGCTTGTTTTGTTCTGTAAAACAGAGCAAAATGCTGCCCGATCCTGAACCATTCCCACAATTGCTAGGTGTAGCCTATTGTCACAGACTCTGTGTCCATCAATCTCCTTGAGGATCTTCCTCTATTTTGCTGGCCCTCTATTTTGCGAATCTTAGCTTCCCCAGAGATTGTTACATATCCTGATTTGCCCACAGTGTATGTGGTGAAGTTGCCATTCTTGCTTCTAAAGTACACTCTGGCTATACTGCTATCAATATAGGGGTTTGCTTTTCTAGCAATCCCTGGAAATTTGAACAATCTTTTCAAATACCATAATTCAGATGCACCAATTCCTCTAGGGTTTCCTTATTCATTGGTCAATTTCCACATATATATGAGGCTACCGAGAACCAAAATGTGGGTCAGGCACAATTTAGACCTCAAACATTGTTCTTCCATACTGTAATGAGTTCGTGTATCGCAGATCTCTGTGCCTACCCAGTGTGATGCATCTTTTAATCCCTGACTTCCATAGGCATGGATTATAGATCCAAGCAAAAAGAAATCCTTGGCCATTTTGATTTTTTTCTGATTAATACTTTTGATGTTGTCTATTGGTTAGGTTTTTACATGCATTCTAGTACGATCTTATTCATAGTGACCCTTTGCAGAATGAGACAAAAACTGCCCAGTCCCACAACTTTGATACTCTATTGCAGACAATATTTTTCTTCCTATGAAATTAAATCCTCAAGTAACATTTCCAAAACGCTTGGAGATTTTGCCTACCAGTGCAAAGCACATGTCATTCTTAAAAGATAAGTATGTGATGTTTAGGAAGAATGAAATGTCAAACTCTCTGGTATTTTATGCCTACCTTACTATAAATTAATTCCATGGCATTTCAAAAGTTTTTCCTTCCACGCTCCTGAAAAATCTTGCTGTTCAGGTACAAATCCATAGAAATAGCTACAGTTCTCATCTTTCATTAAAGGGAAATGCTTGTATCTACTTAAGATTTATTTTATATCAATAAACTAACAGACTGTGCTCAATGCAAAGAGCACCCTACATTCCTCCTTTTCTATCTGATCCACACAATTCTACCTAATACCCAATCTCTTCACGCTTCACAAATAGTCCAGTGCACATGAAACTCTTTACTAAAAATACAGACATGTACCAATTCATCTGGAAAACTACCTCTAAAAAATCTTCATCCAATCTGTCAGTAAGTCCTACCAATTTTATAGAAGTCCAGTAAATTCATTTTACTCTCTGTTCCTTCCCCCTACCCCTCTACCCCATACCTCCCAACACACTGGTCCAAAACAGGATAGTGGCTTTCTTGGACTAATTCAATTCCATTTTTATTGGTCTTTTTTCTTGCATGTATGGTTTCTTTGTATATATTATTTTTCCTAGGAAAATTAATTGAGCTTTTATAAAGGAGGATAAAAATGGTGGCAAAACTTGAAGAATGCAATCAATTGTCATTGAATTGTGAATGGAGGCAATGTTAAATTGGTTTGTTTTCCTTTGAAAATTCTCAACAGTTATAAAAAAAAATTTTAATCTAATAATGCCACTCTGTGCTTAGAAAAATTCAACACATTATCTTCTTTTTAACACCAACTAGAAAAAAATCCTATTTTATATGGTACCATCTGATTTCTCTAAACTATACACAGCTATTCCTTTTCTTTTTATACCTTTCCTCTACAATACTGAGTCTATTTTCATATAAATATTGTCCTTCAGAAAAGATTGTACTGATTTTCTTTTCAAAATCTTGCTCTTTTATCCTTCTAATTTCATTTCACACAATCTTTCTCACAGCAGTCATTTTTGAAGAACAATTATCATGTGAGTTATGTGTACATTCATATGCTTATTTTAATGACTTTGTCTTATAGTTTGTATGCTTCAGTATGAGGAAAGTTATGTTTCATTTCTGCATTAATGCTTATCTAAGCTACTCATTATCTGTGTCACAGAGATCATTTCCAAAACCATCTAGATGAGTGAAGCTAATAGTCCACTTTCGTTAACATGCTGATGAGAGAAGAGTATTTAATGAGTAGACTGTAAAGAATCCGAAAACTATTACATATTATTGCTTAAGTTGTGTAAGTATATAAGTGTTAGTTATTTTTTAGTTTATATAATTGTAAATCTAAATAGATATATACACCATAAAAGATGACTTCTACCTATGTGCTTTTGCCATATAGGTGTCATGTTTAAACAATAATACTGCCTCATAGCATGCTGAGTTCAAGAAGTTCAAGTGTGCCATTTTATTTTAGAAAAATATTAATGTATATACATTTTTCTTAATGGATTGTGTGACTATAAATCAGAGATGCTCAGTGATAATAGTTTTTAAGTATTCTGAAGATAGTTACCATATCCTTTTTAATTTTATCATTTTCATTGTCAAAGCATTTGCATTATTTGTCAAAATACAGTATATCACCATTGAATAAAAACTTAGTGACTCCTTAGATGGATGAAAGAATGTAGAAATGCATGCATTATACAACAGGATTGCTAAAAATTAAGACAAAGTTACAGATTATCCACCACAACTCAGGTTAGAGTACCTTTTTTGACTAGCAGTTTAAATCTACCTAGAGATGTAACAGAAGACAAACTAGACAACCTGTTTATGAAAGAGTTCACCCTTCAAAATGCTATGGAGCATAATGTATAGTTCTTTAAGTAAAATAAATGGCCCAAAGAGGAAGTCTTCTTATGAAACTGAAAATTCATTTAGTCATGTGTGATTTTTTTTAAGATCACCTTATTGGGGGCTCCTACAAATCTTTTAACAATCCATACATCAATTTTATCAAGCATATTTGTACATATGTTGTCATCATTCTTTTCTAGAACTTTACTTTCTATTGAGCCCTGGGTATCAGCTCCTCATTTTTCCTCCCCACCCTCCTCATGACCCCTTAATAAATTATAATTATTTTCATATCTTACACCGACCACTGTCCCCTTTCCCCATTGCTTTCTGTTGTTCATCACCCTGGAGCGGGTAGGGTGGAAGTGTGTCAATCATTGCAGACGATTTCCCTTTACACCCCGCCCCCAACCCCACCTCCCCCTACCCTTCTGGTATCACTATTCCCAGTCCTGTTCCTTGATTCTGTATGGCACAAGCTCTTGTCTCTCATCTGTACCTATGTACATGCTCGGTCCAGTCTGAAGTGAGAGGCAGCACTGGACTCTTGATAGTGGGGGTGAGGAAGCCTCCAAGAACCAGAGGAGTATTGTGTGTTTCATCAGTGCTTTACTGTGCCCTGATTGACTCATCCCATCCTTGTGACCCTTCTGTCGTGGGGATGTCCCATTGTCTACAAATGGGCTTTGTGTCTGCTCTGACCCCCTTCATTCTCAACAATATGGGGTTTGTTTGTTTGGTGCAGATCCAATGATGCCCGTTACCTGGTCCTGATGACACCTTATGATCATACTGGGTGCTGTGCTTCTTCCATGTGGGCTTGTTGCTTCTCTGATAGATGGCCACTTGTTTAACTCCAAGCCTTTAAGACCCCAGATGCTATGTCTTTAAATAGCTGGGGACTATCCACTTTCTCCACCCATTTTACTTATGCATCCATTTTGTCTTCAGTGATTGTGCCAAAGGGTAGGCATCACAGAATGCCCCTTAGTTAGGAAAAAACTGTTCTTGTAATGAGGAAGGGTATGACCAGAGGCCTGAAGTCCATTCACTACCTCAGTGTATTGCCATATAAATATATGTACATAAGCCAATACCTCTATTTTTATGAATTAATGTATTTACATCTGTGCACACCTACGCTTATACCTCTATTCATGGATCTTTCCTCTGTTCCCTTTAACCTTCCTCCCACCCCACCATCTTGCTCTCCCTCCTTGAAGCTCTCAGTACTTGCTCTCAGCTAGATTGCTGTTGCTTCAGCACCCCCAGGCTATCTCCATCCTCCTGGCTGTTCATTGTAATCCCTTAGTTGTTCCCCTGTCTATGGTGTTGTTTACTCACTGCTCCCTTCCCTGGCCTCCTTTCCCTGCCCAAGTCCCAAGCCTATCTTATATAAGTAGGCACACCAACAATAACATAGACCAAACAAAGAGAAAACAAAAGAGTGGGGGTGAAAAGAAAAGAAAAAAGCACGCATAATTCCACTTATGTCCGCTAAGCTTTATGACTCTCTTCCCACTGCTCCTGGGGGGATACTGGGAGCTGCCCTTCCTAGCCTGAAGTCCATTTTAGGGGCTTTTTAGGGGCTTGTGGCTTGGCTTTGCTCCCTTTGCTGATCTGTTATGTTCCCTTCTTGGTTCATCCTGTTGCTGGGGTTCAGAATGGACTATCTCCCCACCATGTGTCCCCAGTATTATCCTCTGTTGTGGTATGCTCCAGTAAGGGGACAACATGTCTTGAGCTGTTGCTAGCCCTAGAGTCATCTCTGCGCCTTAGCAGCTCTGGGTGGGGACGTCCTCTTCTGGGCTGGCTGTGTCCATATGGGGTCTAGACTGTCCTCTTCTCACGTTTCCTTCTTGGTTTGCTTCCAGGTGGGCATGGTATATCAGCTACTCTCCCCAACCTGTAGGGTTAGTGTCACACATACTTTGGGGGGAGGCGGGCGGGAGGAGGGTGTCTGTTTCGCTCTGGTTGGGGTTGACCCTGTAGCCCAGTATTTGCATGCATTGCTACACGTGGTCATGTTGCCCTCAAGGTTTGGTGTGCTGTAGTGGGGTCTGTATGCAGCTCCCAATTCTGTGGAGACATAACCAATACTCTCCCAGTGGTTTTTTGATTCTGTTGATCCTTTCAAATTCCCAGATTTCTGCTTTGTTCTCTTTGTTCTGTTTTGTTCTTTTTTCCCCCACTGGTTTAACTCTGCCCTGATCTTTATTATTTCTTTTCTTTTACTGTTGGAGAAGTTGTTCTGTTGACTCTGGACTAGTAGCTGGAGGTTTTGTGATAGCCTGTCAGTCATAAGATTCTCTTCCTTTTCCATATATGCATTTATTGCTATCAAGCTACCTATAAGTGCTTTTGCAGTATCCCATAGGTTTTGATACAATGTATTTGCATTAGATTATAGAAACTTCCTAAACTCCTCTCTAATCTGGGACAGTACCCATTCATGTGGCAGATCATTATGCCTCCTCCAATTGTTTGACCTTGTTTTTCTTGTTGTCCTTATATTAATCTCCTGCATTCTGCCATGGTGATATGAGAAAGATGTCTGAGTAACCTCTATTTGTTTGAATTTACTCAGGTTCAACTTGTGCCCCAGCAAAGGGTCTATATTTAAAAATGAAACATGAAAAATTGAAAATAGTGTAATTTTTTTTTTTGCATTTGGGTGGAAAGCTCTCTATATGTCTATTCAGACCAGTTGATTAATTGTAGTGTTAACTCTGTAGCCTTCTTTTTTTTTTAGTAGAGCATTTCCATTTTATTATTGAACCTCACAATGTTTTGGTGGTGGCGGCTTGAAAAAGAATACAATTGGGCTGCTGAGTCAAGTCCAGATGGTGTCTCTCCAACAAGCAGAAGCCAGTGGGCTGGTGCTTACACATGAATATCTACGCAGATGGAAATTCCCAAGATGCCCAGGAGCCTGGCCTTGGCGCAGCCTCCAGTACCAACTTCATGTGTCTTTTCAATCACCTCCCCCTTGTATAAGGGAATGCGTTTTCAGAGATGCTCAATAGGGGCCCCAAACAGGAACCAGTTCACATCTGTGATCAGAGACTCCAGAGGATTGCATTTGACCCATGTGTATTTGTTGTAGAACATGGTGTTCAGAGACTTCCTCTCGTAGATGTACCATTTGAGTTGGTCCAAAGCAGGAATGGCTGTATGGTTCATTTTTAGGATGTAGCAGGCCCTTCAGGACAGCAGCCTGGAAGCAATGTAGCCATGTTTGTAGTCAGAAATCCTGGTGGAGGAACACGAGCCTGCATGGATGTTGATGATGGTGGTGCTTTTTTCATTGTCAATGGTCATGGTCTACTGAACATTGCCACCATTGTTGAGTGGACTGATGATGCTGTATACCTCATATCCATGAGCCTGTGCCCCAAAGGTGACCAGCACCACCAGAAATGTCACTGAAAAACAGACCAGTCCCATCATTGCCTGAGGGCAGTCATTGGGGGTGGAGCCATGAGAAGGCCCCTGGATAAGAAAGTCGTGACTGTCTAGGCCAGTGGTTCTCTCTTTTTTAAAATTTTTGTTCTACTTCTCATTTCTTTATTTCTTACAATTTTATTGGTGTATTGAAGTCACCTACTATGATTGTTGAATCTGTAATTTCTTTTTTCATCTTTTGAGTAGCTTGTTTGATGAATTTCATAGGTCTTTCGTTAAACGTGCATATATTTATTATTGGTTTACTGAACCTTTGAGCATTATATAGTGCCCCTCCTTGTCTGTTGTTATGTTTGCACCTTGAGGTCAGTTTTGGCATAAATTAGGATTGCAACCCCTGGTTTTTTAAGTTGCCATTGGCCTTATATATTTATATTTTCTTCCAGCCTTCTAGTCTTAGTCTATTTTTGTCTGCAAACTTAAGATGTGTCTCTTGCAGGCAACA
>NW_022103911.1:11133897-11138123 GCF_000313985.2 Echinops telfairi
TCTTTGTTTTTGGATTAATTAACATGTACCTAATTGGGTTTGATCTGACCTCACCCAACTGCCTGTACTCATATATTGTGAGATAAATGCCTTTGCTTCTATACCTATTGGGCTGATTATACTTAACACAGGGGACTGATGTTGTACTTGTTGTCCTTTTGGGATTGGCTGACTTCACTTAGCATAGTTTCCTCTAATGCTTCCCATGAAACTACCTTCTTCATGTGATCATCAGTGCTTTTTAGTGATGTGCAGTCCTCCATTGTATGTATGTCCCAGAATATCCAGTTGTCTATCAATGAAGTCCAGGTTGTTTCCAATCTTCGCCATTGGGAATTGCGCTACAATAAACATTGGAGCACAAATGCCCTGTGGTGGTTTATTTCTTACCTCTTCTGGGTATATGCTCAGTAGAGGGATAGCTGGGTCATAAGGTAGGTCAATTTCCATTTGCCTTACATATCGCCAAATTGCTTTCCACTGAGGCTGTGCATATCTACAGGACAACCAGCAATGGAGGAGAGTTCCTATCATGCCACAACCTCTCCAACATTTGTTGTTCTCTGATTTTCCAAGTTGGGCTAACCTCAAGAGTGTTAGGTGGAATCTCATGGTTGTTTTATGTTGCATTCCTCCGATGGATAATGATCGGGCACATTTTCTCATGTTTGTCGGCCATTCCAGTATCTTTCCTAAGTGAAACTTTTTTTCAGGTCTTTTGCCCACTTCCTTGGGGGGTGAGGGAGTGGGGTAACTCTTTTCCTCTTTGTGCAAGCTAGGAGGGTATTGTAGATTTAGTAATAAGGTCTTTGTCTGTTGTGTCATTGCTAAAACTCCTTTCCCAGTCTCTGGGTTCTCTTGTTATCCTCTTGGTGAAGTCCTTTGAAGTGCACAGATGTTTTATCCTTAGTAAATCCTACTTCTCAGTTTCAGGTTCACCTTATTGCCATTAGCCTATGTATTCCCTGAGAGAAGGTTCTTAGGTTTGTCCCGATTATTCGTTGATGGTCCTGATTGTTGGGGGTTTACTTCTAGTTGTGTGATCCACCTTGAGTTTGCTCTTGTGCATGGGTTGAGGTAAAACATCTTGTTTCATTTTTCTACAGGTGTATATCCTTTGTTTCCAACACCGCTTGTTCAAGAAGGCATCCACCTCACACTTGTTGCTTTTGGGGCCCTTGTCGAAGATCAGTTGTTTTTATGCTGATGGTATTATTTCTGGGTATTCTGTTCTTTTCCATTGGTCTGAGTATCTGCCACTATACCAGTACCATGCTGTTTTGGCCACTGTGGCTAAGTAGTAGGTGTTAAAGTCAGGTAAAGTGGAGCCCTCCAACTTTGTCCTTCTGCTAATTCTAGCTTCTTCCTTCTCCATATGAAATTGGTGGTCAGTTTTTCCAATTCTTTGAAGAAGGTTGTTTATATTTGCAGTGGGATAGTGTTAAACTTACATGTTGCCTTGGGAAATATTGACATCTTTACTATAGTGAGTCTTCCAAATGACGAGCATGGGACATTCTTCCATTTGTGGAGGTTGCTTTTGGTTTCCTGTTATTGGGGCCTGTCATTATCCTTATATAAGTCTTTTGGTGTTTTGCTTAAATATATTTCTAGATATTTCATTTTGTTCTTGGCTATTGTGAAGGGTACTGCCTTCTTGATCTCTTCCATGGTTTGGTCAATTTATATAGCAAACCAATCGACTTCTCTTTGTTGATCTTGTGTCCAGCCACTCTTGCATATTCCTCTATCACTGTCAGTTCTCCTGTTGTGGAGCTTTTGGGATTTTCAATGTACAGAATCATGTCTTCTGCAAACAGTGATACTTTCACACCTACTTCTCTGAGTTGGATTGTTGAACCATCCCTGCATGCCTGGGATGAATCCACCTGATCACAGTGGATGATGCGTTTTATATCCTTTTGTACTGGCCAACATTTTGTTAAGGATTTTTGCATATATGTTCATTAGAGATATCAGCTGATAATTCTTTATTCCTGTGGAATATTTGCTCTGTTTGGGTATCAAAGTTATACTGGCTTCATTACATGAGTTTGGGTGTTTGCCATCCTTTTCAACACTCTGGAATAGTTTGTGGAATATCAGTGTCAGCAGTTCCCTGAATGCTTGGTAGAATTCTCCTGTGAAGTCATGTGGTCCAGGAGCTTTTATGTTGGTAGTTTCTTGGCAGGTGTATCTATTTCTTCTTTGCTGCAGGTTTGTTGAGGTTCTTGACCTCTATCTGGAATAATCTAGGGAGGGATCATTTTTCCAAGTATTTGTCTATGTCTTCCATATTGTTGAATTCATTAGAATATAGACTTTCAAGGTACTTTGTGATTATCCTTTTAATCTCACTTCGTGATTTCCCGTTTCATCCCTCAATCTCGCTATTGATGTTTGCTCCTTTCTTAAGCTTGCCAGTGGTTTTTTGATTCTGTTGATCCTTTCAAATTCCCAGATTTCTGCTTTGTTCTCTTTGTTCTGTTTTGTTCTTTTTTCCCCCACTGGTTTAACTCTGCCCTGATCTTTATTATTTCTTTTCTTTTACTGTTGGAGAAGTTGTTCTGTTGACTCTGGACTAGTAGCTGGAGGTTTTGTGATAGCCTGTCAGTCATAAGATTCTCTTCCTTTTCCATATATGCATTTATTGCTATCAAGCTACCTATAAGTGCTTTTGCAGTATCCCATAGGTTTTGATACAATGTATTTGCATTAGATTATAGAAACTTCCTAAACTCCTCTCTAATCTGGGACAGTACCCATTCATGTGGCAGATCATTATGCCTCCTCCAATTGTTTGACCTTGTTTTTCTTGTTGTCCTTATATTAATCTCCTGCATTCTGCCATGGTGATATGAGAAAGATGTCTGAGTAACCTCTATTTGTTTGAATTTACTCAGGTTCAACTTGTGCCCCAGCAAAGGGTCTATATTTAAAAATGAAACATGAAAAATTGAAAATAGTGTAATTTTTTTTTTTGCATTTGGGTGGAAAGCTCTCTATATGTCTATTCAGACCAGTTGATTAATTGTAGTGTTAACTCTGTAGCCTTCTTTTTTTTTTAGTAGAGCATTTCCATTTTATTATTGAACCTCACAATGTTTTGGTGGTGGCGGCTTGAAAAAGAATACAATTGGGCTGCTGAGTCAAGTCCAGATGGTGTCTCTCCAACAAGCAGAAGCCAGTGGGCTGGTGCTTACACATGAATATCTACGCAGATGGAAATTCCCAAGATGCCCAGGAGCCTGGCCTTGGCGCAGCCTCCAGTACCAACTTCATGTGTCTTTTCAATCACCTCCCCCTTGTATAAGGGAATGCGTTTTCAGAGATGCTCAATAGGGGCCCCAAACAGGAACCAGTTCACATCTGTGATCAGAGACTCCAGAGGATTGCATTTGACCCATGTGTATTTGTTGTAGAACATGGTGTTCAGAGACTTCCTCTCGTAGATGTACCATTTGAGTTGGTCCAAAGCAGGAATGGCTGTATGGTTCATTTTTAGGATGTAGCAGGCCCTTCAGGACAGCAGCCTGGAAGCAATGTAGCCATGTTTGTAGTCAGAAATCCTGGTGGAGGAACACGAGCCTGCATGGATGTTGATGATGGTGGTGCTTTTTTCATTGTCAATGGTCATGGTCTACTGAACATTGCCACCATTGTTGAGTGGACTGATGATGCTGTATACCTCATATCCATGAGCCTGTGCCCCAAAGGTGACCAGCACCACCAGAAATGTCACTGAAAAACAGACCAGTCCCATCATTGCCTGAGGGCAGTCATTGGGGGTGGAGCCATGAGAAGGCCCCTGGATAAGAAAGTCGTGACTGTCTAGGCCAGTGGTTCTCTCTTTTTTAAAATTTTTGTTCTACTTCTCATTTCTTTATTTCTTACAATTTTATTGGTGTATTGAAGTCACCTACTATGATTGTTGAATCTGTAATTTCTTTTTTCATCTTTTGAGTAGCTTGTTTGATGAATTTCATAGGTCTTTCGTTAAACGTGCATATATTTATTATTGGTTTACTGAACCTTTGAGCATTATATAGTGCCCCTCCTTGTCTGTTGTTATGTTTGCACCTTGAGGTCAGTTTTGGCATAAATTAGGATTGCAACCCCTGGTTTTTTAAGTTGCCATTGGCCTTATATATTTATATTTTCTTCCAGCCTTCTAGTCTTAGTCTATTTTTGTCTGCAAACTTAAGATGTGTCTCTTGCAGGCAACA
>NW_022103911.1:11138223-11178449 GCF_000313985.2 Echinops telfairi
CCAGTGGTTTTTTGATTCTGTTGATCCTTTCAAATTCCCAGATTTCTGCTTTGTTCTCTTTGTTCTGTTTTGTTCTTTTTTCCCCCACTGGTTTAACTCTGCCCTGATCTTTATTATTTCTTTTCTTTTACTGTTGGAGAAGTTGTTCTGTTGACTCTGGACTAGTAGCTGGAGGTTTTGTGATAGCCTGTCAGTCATAAGATTCTCTTCCTTTTCCATATATGCATTTATTGCTATCAAGCTACCTATAAGTGCTTTTGCAGTATCCCATAGGTTTTGATACAATGTATTTGCATTAGATTATAGAAACTTCCTAAACTCCTCTCTAATCTGGGACAGTACCCATTCATGTGGCAGATCATTATGCCTCCTCCAATTGTTTGACCTTGTTTTTCTTGTTGTCCTTATATTAATCTCCTGCATTCTGCCATGGTGATATGAGAAAGATGTCTGAGTAACCTCTATTTGTTTGAATTTACTCAGGTTCAACTTGTGCCCCAGCAAAGGGTCTATATTTAAAAATGAAACATGAAAAATTGAAAATAGTGTAATTTTTTTTTTTGCATTTGGGTGGAAAGCTCTCTATATGTCTATTCAGACCAGTTGATTAATTGTAGTGTTAACTCTGTAGCCTTCTTTTTTTTTTAGTAGAGCATTTCCATTTTATTATTGAACCTCACAATGTTTTGGTGGTGGCGGCTTGAAAAAGAATACAATTGGGCTGCTGAGTCAAGTCCAGATGGTGTCTCTCCAACAAGCAGAAGCCAGTGGGCTGGTGCTTACACATGAATATCTACGCAGATGGAAATTCCCAAGATGCCCAGGAGCCTGGCCTTGGCGCAGCCTCCAGTACCAACTTCATGTGTCTTTTCAATCACCTCCCCCTTGTATAAGGGAATGCGTTTTCAGAGATGCTCAATAGGGGCCCCAAACAGGAACCAGTTCACATCTGTGATCAGAGACTCCAGAGGATTGCATTTGACCCATGTGTATTTGTTGTAGAACATGGTGTTCAGAGACTTCCTCTCGTAGATGTACCATTTGAGTTGGTCCAAAGCAGGAATGGCTGTATGGTTCATTTTTAGGATGTAGCAGGCCCTTCAGGACAGCAGCCTGGAAGCAATGTAGCCATGTTTGTAGTCAGAAATCCTGGTGGAGGAACACGAGCCTGCATGGATGTTGATGATGGTGGTGCTTTTTTCATTGTCAATGGTCATGGTCTACTGAACATTGCCACCATTGTTGAGTGGACTGATGATGCTGTATACCTCATATCCATGAGCCTGTGCCCCAAAGGTGACCAGCACCACCAGAAATGTCACTGAAAAACAGACCAGTCCCATCATTGCCTGAGGGCAGTCATTGGGGGTGGAGCCATGAGAAGGCCCCTGGATAAGAAAGTCCTGACTGTCTAGGCCAGTGGTTCTCTCTTTTTTAAAATTTTTGTTCTACTTCTCATTTCTTTATTTCTTACAATTTTATTGGTGTATTGAAGTCACCTACTATGATTGTTGAATCTGTAATTTCTTTTTTCATCTTTTGAGTAGCTTGTTTGATGAATTTCATAGGTCTTTCGTTAAACGTGCATATATTTATTATTGGTTTACTGAACCTTTGAGCATTATATAGTGCCCCTCCTTGTCTGTTGTTATGTTTGCACCTTGAGGTCAGTTTTGGCATAAATTAGGATTGCAACCCCTGGTTTTTTAAGTTGCCATTGGCCTTATATATTTATATTTTCTTCCAGCCTTCTAGTCTTAGTCTATTTTTGTCTGCAAACTTAAGATGTGTCTCTTGCAGGCAACACATTGATGGGGTATGTTTTTTGAGCCAGTCTGCAAGCCTTTTTTCTTTTAATGTATGAATCGAGACCACTGACATTCAGAGTTATTATCAGGATCTGTGGATTCATTGCTCTCATGTTCTGTTGTTTGTGTTGGGTGTTTTCCTATCTCCCTTCATATCAATGGGCTGTGTTTAAGGGGGGTGGCGGGCGAGTGTCTTCATCCTTGCCTTCTTTTCCCATGCTATCTTGGTAATTGCTATCAGAATGTTGGCTTCTGTTTGGAGTTGGTCTATTGTATTCCCCTACTTGTGCTTGGTGGATGTTGGTCTTCTGACCATAGTGAGTCAGCAAGGATCCTCCGCAGGGTTGGATGTCTTACAGTGTATTCTTTGAGCTTTTCCTTGTCCTGGAAGAAGCTTCCCTTGCCTTCTATCTTAATAGATAACTTGGCAGTGTTGAGGATCTTGGGCAGGCTTTTTTCCTTCAGTTTTTGGGAGATGTTGCTCTGCTCTCTCCTCCTCCTCATGGTTTCTGCTGATAGGTCTGAGCATATATTTACCTGAACACCTTTGTATGTAACCACCTTTTTTTCTCTCGATGCTCTCTTTATTATTCTCTTTTTCCTCAAAGTTGAATAATCTAACGATCATATGCCATGGTGAGTTCTTCCTGGCATTTAGTCTAATTGGTGTCCCATCTGCTTCCTCTAAGAGTGTCTGATTCTCATTCATAAAGGTGGCAATGTTTGCTTCCAGAAATTCCCTACTAATTTAGCTGTTGACTTCTTTGTTGTGTCTCATCCTGGTAGACCAATTATTTGAATATTATTCCTCTTCATAGCAATTCTCATTGATTTCAGGTTTTCTTCAGCCTCTTTGTCTTTTTTAAAATTCATTTTATTGGGGGCTCTTACAACTTTTAGTACAATCCATACATTTGTACTTAAAAAAAATCATTGGGGGGGGTGTCTTAAAATGCTTCTCATAATCCATACATACATCCATTGTGTCCAGCACATTTGCACATTTGTTGCCACCATCATTCTCAAAATATTTGCTTTCTACTTGAGTCCTTGATATCAGCTCCTGATATTCCCCTCCCTCCCTGCTCCCTCCTCCCTCATGAACCCTTGATAATTTATAAATTATTATTATTTTGTCATATCTTGTAGGGCCAGAAGTCTCCCTTCACCCACTTTTCTGTTGTCCGTGTCACAAAGAGGACGTTATATGTAGATCCTTATAATTTGTTCCCCCTTTTTACCCCACCTTCGCTCCACCCTCCTGGTTTCGCCACTCTCACCACTGGTCCTGAGGGGTTTATCTGTCCTGGATTCCCTGTGTTTCCAGTTCCTAAGTTCCTATCTGTACCAGTGTACATCCTATGCTCTAGCCAGATTTGTAAGGTAGAATTGGGATCATGATAGTGGGGGAATGGGGAGGGAGGAAGCATTTAGAACTAGAGGAAATTTGTATGTTTATTCGTTGCTATGCTGCACCCTGACAGGCTCATCTCCTCCCCGTGACACTTCTGTAAGGGGATATCCAGTTGCCCACAGATAGGCTTTCAGTCCCCAATATGCACTCCCCCTCATTCACAATGAATTTTTTTCCCCTTGATAACCTGATACCTGATCCTTTCAACACCCCATGATCACACAGGCTGGTGTGTTTCTTCTATGTGGGCTTTGTTGCTTTTCAGCTGCATGGCTGCTTGTTGACTTTCAAGCGTTTAAGACCCTACATGCTATATCTTTTGATAGCCTGGCACCATCAGCTTTCTCTATCACATTTCCTTATGCACACATTTGTATTCAGGGATTGTATCGGGAAGGTGAGCACACAATGGATGATATAATTTTTTTTCTTATTTGATGCCTAAAACCTGATCCCATTGACACCTCATGATCACATAGGCTGGTGTGCTTGTTCCATGTGGGCTTAGTTGCTTCTCAGCTAGATGGCTGTTTGTTTACCTTCAAGTCTTTAAAACCCCAGACACTCTGTCTTTTGATAGCTGGGCACCATCAGCCTTCTTCACCACATTTGCCTATGCATCCTTTTGTCGTCAGTGATCGTGTCAGGAAGGCGAGCAACCTGGAATGCCAGTTTAATAGAACAAAGTGTTCTTGAATTGAGGGAGTACTTGAGTGGAGGCCCAATGTCCATCTGCTACCTTAATACTAAACCTATAAATTTATGCACATAGATCTATTTCTCCATCATAATAAATAAGTATATTTACATATGTACGTACCTGTATTTAGACGTCTATAAATATGCTTTACCTCCTAGTTCTTTCCTCTATTTCCTTTTACTTTCCTCTTGTCCCACTATCGTGCTAAGCCTTCATTTGGGTTTCAATATTTTCTATTGGTTACATTACCCTTGCTGAAGCCCTATCAGGCCTCTTACACCCTCCTTGCCACCAATTTTGGATAACTTGTTGTTCCCTTGTCCCTGGATTTATTAACACCACTTCCTTCTCTTTGATTATCTTGTTTGACTGTTTTTCCCATTTATTAAAGTCTGCCTGATTGTCCTTGAGATCAATGATACAATTCTCTGCCTCCTCTAGTCTGTCCCTGAGATTCGTGATCTTGTGTTTCACTTCTATGACCTCCGCCATTAGCATCTGTAATTCCCTTTGATGATCGAACTTCATACCCTCCATTGTGGGCTCTATTCCCTCTATCATGGACTTCATTATGTCCTTATATCCTTATTCTGCATTGCTTCCCTCATCTCCTGTATTACTCCTAGCGCCTGCTGAAGATTTTGTGTGTGTGTGTGGCATATCCACATCTGAGTATTCTTTGAACATCTTTTGATTCACTGCTGTGTTTTGTCTTTCTTGTTTGCTTTTTGAAGGTGTTGTCGTATTGTGGTAGTTAAAAAATATGGTGTCAATATGGGACTTGAGAGGATTATGAGTAAAGGGGTTGAGTCTAGACTGTCAGTTGTGCCATAGCCAATGAGACCTCTGTGTGTGCATGGCCTTCTGAAGATTCTGGGAACTCCTGGATTTCCTCTTGGAGGCAGAATACGCTGTCTCTCTCTCTTCTCACTCACTGAGAGACACTCTACTGACAAGACACATGGCACTACGTTGATAGACCCCAGTAGCCTGGGAACTGGAGGAGCCACATGGAGACCCCTGTCAGCACTGAGATGCTTCTAATGCCACTGGATCCATAAGACTTACCATCCACTGGCCTGTGATCTTCCTTTATTTGTCCTCATTGCATGTCTTTCATGTGTCCAAAGAGGACTTTATAGATACCAATATAGATATTGGTATTGGACATATGGGCCAATATAGGACTTAAGGACTTGATCAGGACTGGGGTGGAATATTTCTTAATATTCAATTGTTCTTGTATATAAAGCTCTTCTTTATATACATAGGCATGTCCATGAATATGTTTCTCTAGTCTACCCGGACTAACACAGGTATGGGGTTGTTTTTGTGTCCTTTTGGAAGAACTGTGCACCATGTTTCTGGGAGACCAAGGGGAGCTCATACTCTGTGTAACTGGTTAGAGAGTTTTCGAGGGCTGCCTGTGGCCTACTGTGGTGGTGGGGAGTCAGGCTGCTATGTAGGTAAGGTACTAGGGTGACTCAATGGCCAATGGCAATGGGGGGGCCTCAGAGACTGGGGTGAGACTGGTGGCTGTGTGTATACTCTTGGGCCAAGTTAGGGAAAGCTTGAAGCTTAGCAGTGGTTCTGGTCTGAGCTGTCAGGCCACAATCTGGAGCTTGTTTAAAAAAAGGTACCCTATAGAAGGCAACGGTTGGAGAGGTTAAGGTGCCATGGGATGGGGTGCTGAGCAAAGCCAGGGACAGTCCCATTGCCACTGGTGCAGGTGCTGGGGGAAAGCCTCCCCAGAGTTTGGGTGACAGGCACCAGTGGGGTCAGCTGACTCTGCCAAGGGTGTGGGACAGGTTGCTGCTGCTGCTGCGGTTGGTGGGAGGATTGACGCCCCAGCTATCACGTGTGTCTTTGTGTGTGTGTGTGTGTGGTAATTGTATGGAAAATTTCCACAGCCACAGCTGGTTAAATGTATTGCTGAGAGACTCTAGACAGGGTTTAGCCACAGCCGCTGGTGCCACAGGTGGGTGGTTGGAGGAACCTGAGTTATGCAGTGGGTCCTGCCACCTCTCTGGGAGAAGGGAGCCTTGGGTGGAGGAAGCACCTCAGGGTAGTGAGTGCCACAAGTGGACTGTTGGTGTGTGGGGATCCAGCTTTGGTTGTGTTGGACTCAATATGGCTGCTGGCTAGCTCTAGGTGCAGTGATAAGGCTGAGGGGGCCAGTCGGTGGGTGGTGGCTGTGGTGGGGTCTGAAGTAGTGTGGCAGCATGAGCCTGGGTATCCCAGGGACCATGTCACTGATCCCTGGGGTTCCAGAACTAGGCTATATGTTGGGGAAAGTTGCCTTCCAGACTGAGGATGTACTTTGGGCTGTCGCAGGAGTCTTGTCACTTACCCAAATCCCCACACTTGTCCTCCTGGACACTGGGAACACTGATCGCCACCGAGCTCCCAATGTGGGCTTCTTAGCTAGACGCCATCTTGCTGGAACCTCTAATAATGGCATAATTTAATTGCAAAGAAAATACATTTTAAATAAGTTGTAAATCAGAATTAAGGTTTGAGGATATTGAATTCACATATTTTGCCTGAAATCTGTAAAATAGTATTTAAACCCAAATACTAGTGTCTGATGGAATTCAAACCAACTCCTGTTGTTATGTAACTGTAGAGTGAAAAACACTCACACCCAAAAAAGAAATGTTTATTGAATGTGAAATGATTTGATCTCAACAGTTAAGAACACAGAAATATAAAATTATATGAAGGACCTATCAAACTATTTTATATTCAAAGGGCAATTAAAAGAACAATGAAATATAATATAAGGGGACTTCAAACAATTTTTTGGAGAATCCCATCCAAGGAATTTTTATTTAATAGTTTTAATGAGATATAATTACCGTGCCATATTATACAAAAGTTCAATCTTACTGAGAAGGGTTGTGTAATCATTACCACAATCAACTTTGGAACATTTTCTTCCTCCGTGTTTTCATTGTTTGACTCTCTAGTTCCTCTCAACATTCTCTTCCATTGACCTTAAAAAAAACAACTGTAAACCAAATCTCATTGTCATCAAATCAATACTGATTCATAGTGACTCTATAGGACAGGGTAGAACTGCCCTTGTGAATTTCAAAGATTATAACTGTTTATGGGAGTAGAAAATCCCATCATTTTCCCTTGTAGTGGCTGGTGGTTTCAAACTGCTGACCTTCCAGCTCACACCACCAGATATCCTGTGTCTTGGTAATTATTAATCCAGTTCCTAGCTGTATGGATCCACCAATTCTGACTTTCCCACACCAAAATTTATACAAAATACAAAAGAAAGACAAAAAACAAAGTGAAAAACAGGACCCAGCAACAAAGACCAAATAAAACAGAGAAACCTCAACTGAGATGAAAGCCAAAACTATTAAATAAACAAAATACATTTAAAATGTGTTCAAGGAGACATCTAATCACAAGGTGTTAAATTCCAGCCTGACTACAACTGCTAAAATACACTTTACAATGGTTGTTAGCTGGTATTAAGGTTATTCCCATTTCTAGACTATGATCAGTGGGAATTCCCTGCAGACTAATTTCACATAGGGACACTGCAAATGAAATTGAGGCTTTTATATCCACAACATTCCCAAAACTCAGTGTTTAGAATTTATGCTGTAAATACCTTTCCCTACTCCAGGATTGGATTTTATTATTTGCAATCTTTGATCGCACACGCTTGTGTGCTTCTTTTATGTGGACTTAGCTGATTTCTCATTTAGATGGTTGTTGGTTTTGAGATAAATCTTTAAGAATACAGATGATATATATATATATATGCATGTATGTATATATGTATATATATATTTTTTCCTGATAGCCAGTCACTATATGATTTCTTCACTACACTTTGCTATAGCATTCATCTCTTCAGTGATCTCATCATTTGACTTTGGTTTGGTTCAGACTTATTTCTTAAGTGTGCCCAATGAATGTTGATCCAGAATCAACATATACATATCCTTTCATAAGTGAATTTTACTGAAATATTGCTTTTCCTGCATTCCTCTTGTTCTGTGTACCAAGTTTCCAGTCACCTAAGTTTCAAAACTATACAAGTTAACAATTAATATATTGTTTCTAAAAAGTTGATTTCCGCATGTATAAATTCCATTTCTCAACAGTGTTTTAAATTCTATATAATTGACTAAAATACTCATACTATTGATAAAATTCATATGCTCCAGGAATGAATTATGATGTACCCCAAAAATAATGATGGCTGTGAATTAAACAAAGAGCATATTAAAACCAAAGATAAAAGCAAAATCCCTTTGTAAATGGATTTTGAGTTTTCATTTGCTTGAAGCTCTAGTATAAGAACAAATAGGTTTTTGTGATATGGCCCTGCTTGGTATTTGCCTTCATGAGGACACAGAAGGACTTTTGAACCCCCCTCTTATATAATGTTTGACATAGTAGTGCAAACAAAAATAAATATTCATGGGAACTCATTCAAGTTAAATTTCAGATAATAAACCACATGCAGATTCTAGACCCAGAAAAGAAGCAAGCAAGCTTTTTCACAGAATCTATATATATTGGAAGAAAGTAGCAACCTTGATGAAACTTCCTTACAAGTAATTGACTGCTCATAGTAGAGCTCATGACATTACGTTAGATCAAATCATGGCAGACAACCACACCTTAACTATCAAACCATTAAGATGCTTGGCCCAGCCAAGTTGGCACAAAACCTAAACCATTAACCTCCCCACTTATGAAATGGCATGTGTACACAGTTCTTTAAGCTAAATATAATCTCTAGATATAGACTATGATAAAGTTATACTTGCACCTAAAATTATAAAATAACCAGTGTTCAAGTTATATAATTTTATAAAATCATAAAATAACAAGTTTATAAAATTATAAAATAAAAATAAACTAGCCAAATATACAACTCATATTTTATGGCTGAACAGAACAATAACTTCTCAATGCATACATACAAGAAGACAGAGTCATAACGATGATAGTGCTTCTTTCTTCAACTGACCATGTGGTCATAGCTAGTATGAAGATGGACCTACCTCCACAATCCATTCCATAACTTCTTTGGAATAATCTCTTGCTTGCCCTTAGCAAGCACTCCAGCTGGTTATATTTCTATGTAACTCAAATTCTATTCCTGAAGGGTCTGGGCATTACAAGTCTTGTTAAAATTGGATTGGTGTAGTTTATCATCACAGTCAGTTTAAGTCACATGACTGATGACCTATCGGTAGGCATTCCATCTCTAGTAAAGCCCAAGCCAAAAGGTATTTCTAAATAGCTTCAGCTGTCTAAAGAGATGGCGTGGCTGTGCTCCAAATCCTATGGGTCTATCTATGGTTCACCTGTAGAAGACACAAATCTAAAGCCATATCAGATATTGACACTTCAAGCAGCCCTGGGTCACCTGGATCATATAACCTAAGTGCTCCAGCAGCTTGTGTGGCAACTTGAACTTTTTGCAGAGCTTCCTCTTGCTCTGTATCACATTAGAAATTGGGAGCTATTATTGGTTTGATTTTTGTTTTTTATTCACTTGATAAAAAGGCCAGACTAGCATATCTAAGACTATGCTGCCCCCCAAATCAAAAGACGTCTACCAGATGCAACAACATATACTTCAACTAAGTAGGAATATCTTGATATGGCCCACACCACTGTCCCCAGGAATTTCACTGAGGTAGAAGTAACTGGATTTTTGTCAGGTTACTTAGCCTTCCTCTAGCATACAGGTGCTTTACTAATAAGTCTCTAGTCATTGATATTTTTATTTTCCTTATCAAGTCCAGTCAGCATAATGTCATCAATTTAATGAGCCAGTGTGACACCTGTGAAAGACCTGATCATGACCCTGTGAAAAAATTTTGGCAAAATGTAGGAGAGTTCATATACCCTTAAGGCATATGGTATTGGTTATATTGCATTTGAGCATAATGCAACTACTTCTAGTGATCTTTAGAAACCAGAATTTAGAAAAAGTTATCAGTCAGACAAATAGCCATATAACAGGCATAAGAAAATTAATTGATTGGTACATTAGTTAATTATTGAGGTAGTTAATTTATTGTGCCAATCTGGCTGATAAACACATGTGGGATTAATTGAAGGGCAGAGAGATAAATGGCTCGGTGAGCCTTGCCTTTTTTGTCTCTTGTTGTTTGATCATCAGACCACTGTGCAGCTGTTTTGCTTGTTCTGTGCCTCAATTTGCAAGCTACACTACCTGTGGGACACCTAACCCACAGACTGCGTCACTGTAATTTGAGGTTCCTTCAAGACCTGCTTTGCCACACACTTGGAATTTACATCTCTTTAGTTGGGGACTGTCGGACTCTGTCATCTGGCTGACTGTTGGTGACCAGCCTTGCTGTTTGCTGCCTGTGCTCTGATACCCTGAATTGCTTTACAGACCCATCAGCCCTCAAGACTTGAAGGACTGCCAGTGTCTCACAACTGTCTCAAGGGAGTGAGTTTCACTGAGCCATTTGTACTGCTTTATAATTTAATTAACTGTTTATTTCTTATGTTATATATCTACCTGTATAAATATATATAAAATTATTAGCATGCTGGTTTTGTTTCTCCAGAGAATCCTTTCTAACACAATTATTAAGATATTAATGAAGTTATACTTAATTAAAGTTGTTACTCTTAGGATTGAGGTGTGACTGACCCAAGCCATGGTATTTTCAAACATATGTCTGTGAAGGTTGGACATTGAATAATTAAAGCTGAAGAGTCTATGTATTTGAATTGTGGTGCTGGACAAGAATCTTGAAAGTACCATGGAGAGCCAAAAGGAAACACAACCCTGTCTTTGAAGAAGTAACGTCCGAGAGCTCCTTAGAAGCAAGAATGGCAAGATGTGTTCTCGAGTGCTTTGGACTTGTTATCAGAAGGGGCCAGTCCCTGGAAAATGATATTGTGATTGGTAAAGTAGAAAGGCAGCATCGAAAAAGGAAGACACTCAGAAGATGGATTAACACAAAGGCTGCAAAAAGGACTCATACATAAGAACAATTGTGAGGATGGCACAGGACTGGGTGGTGTTTCAGGCTATATTACATAGGGTCCCTATGAGTCAAAACGCACACCATGTCACCTAGCAACAACCTGATTAGTGTCAATTCAGAGAAAGTGGTCAGCAATCCCTGAAATACCTGATTATATTTCCTCAGCTACTTTTACAATGGTTCCCTCTTGTTTGTTCTGTACATCCCTCTGTGAAAGGCAGTGAACAAGATGCACAATGTACATCTTGAGTGATGTAGTAAAGGTACTTCCTCAAGGGGATTCGGGCTTTATTCAAAAGTTTTGGGTCTGTAAACTGATTCAAGTCTTTAGATTGAAGTGTCATGAATCACTAATCTGACAATTCCAGTTAGAGTACAATTTACCTAAATGAGAATTATTCCACTTATACAGATATGGAAAATATTTAGCTTATTTCCTGTCTATTTCACTACCAAGGACACCTGTCTAAGTAACCAATGCAATAAATCCCTATCTATCAGATGGTTCTGAACAATTGTTGACACCCTGTCTATTATTGTAACTATTCCTATATTTTATTTGTCAATTACATGCTGCCACTCAGCCTCTACCCAATAAGCCCTTTCATAGTTGGGGATATTAATTCAATTAAGGAATTTCTAACTGTCCATTCTGATTTACACAGAATAAGAATGAAAGCAGACTTCAAGGAGGATGATATTGCCTCCACAAATCTGTTGTTATTGTGGTAAAAAGTGTGTCCACTGGGCATTCCTTATGTGGATCTATGTCTGCTGACAAATGAATCTGAGAAGATGGACAACCTCAAGAACAATCGGGCGTTAGGGCTGCAGGAAGACTCTTTGACAACCTTCGATCTGCAGATAACACAGCCTTGCTTGCTGAAAGTGAAAAGGACCTAACACACTTGCTGCTAATCAAAATGGAAGCCATTCGTGTATAGTGCCGTCAGGGTGAAGAAACCCGAAACCCTCACAAGTGGACCAATGGAGAACATCATGACATCGTATAAAAGGATTGTGCTCAGGTCAGAGTTGTTTGGGATACAACTGTCCTTTGAGTTGCTTAGGATTCAACTAGAAACGCCATTATCTCACTGGAATCAGAGCGGAGAAGTAGATGATAACTGCGTTCTAATGCTAGAATTTGCATCTATGTGTGTGTGTGTGAGAGAGAGTATGTGCATGCATGAGAGGATGAGGCGATGGTTGTTTGGTTTAATATATAGCATAAAGATTTCTTTTCCAATAAAAATCTCCTTTCTTTCCTCTCTTACATGAAATGCCTTTGTCTTTGAGGACTGCCTATCTTCAATTCCTCTTTTTTTTTATTCCCCCTTTATAAACCTTCTACCTAGTCTCATTTTTCCTCACATAGTAACACCTTGCTTAATGTCTTAGTTGCAATATTTGAAAATAAATGGAGTGAGCTCTGGTCCAACAAATTTATTTTGGGAATTTACATTAGTAAGAAATATTTTCTTTTTTGTGTGTTTGTTTTTTTTAAGTTTTTAAAAAAATTATTTTATTGAGGGCTCGTATATTTCTCATCACAGTCCATACATCCATCCATTGAGTCAAGCACCTATGCACACCTGTTGCCCTCATCAATCTCAAAACACCTGCTCTCCACTTCAGCCCTCAATATCGTTTGCTCATTTCCCCCCTCCCTCGCCCCTCCCTCTCCTCCTTCCTCCTGAACCCTTCATATTTCATAAATTATTATAGATTTGTCATAAGTTACCCTGTCCGACGTCTCCCTCCGCCCTCTTCTCTGCTGTCCATTCCCCAGGGAGGAGGCTATACTTAGATTCTTGTAATTGGTTCCCCCCTTCTACCCCACATTCCTTTCACCCTCCAGGCATCGCCCCTCTCACCACTGGTCCTGAAGAAGTCATCTATCCTGGATTCCCTGTGTTTCAAGTTGCTATCTGTACCAATGTACATCCTCTGGCCTAGCCAGATTTGCAAGGCAGAATTGGGATCATGATATTGGGGGGGAGGACGCATTAAAGAACTAGAGGAAAGTTATGTTTCATCGTTGCTACCCTGCACCCTGATTAGCTTGTCTCCTCCCCAAAACCCCTCCGCAGTGGGGTGTTCTGTTGCCACCAGGTGGACTCTGAGTCTTCACTCTGCACTCACCCACCTTTACAATGACATGATTTCTTGTTCCTTGATGCCTGACACCCAATCCCTTCGACCGCTCGTGGTCACACATACTGGTGTGCTTCTTCCATGTGGGCTTTGTTGCTTCTGAGTTAGTTGGCCGCTTGTTTATCTTCTAGCCTTTAAGACGCAAATGCTATATCTTCTGGTAGCCAGGCACCATCAGGTTTCTTCTATTTGTAGAATATAATAGGAATTAAGTTAATCAAGTACAAAAGGACACATATTGCTGGAGGCCATTATTATAAAAGAAAAAAAATAAAGACAATCTTATTTATACCAAAAAACAAACCAACCAGATTTTGATGGTTACCATGAATGGGAGGGGGGAGAGAAGGAAGGAGAACTAATAGGCTAGACTGAGAATCAATAGCTATGAACTTGGTTGAAGAGGACACTTATTTCTGCACAAGGCACAAGTGAAAAAAAGGGAGAGCAAAGAAAAATGTTAAGAGATTTGACAAGTAGTTTAGTTGTTGAATACAAAGTCAGGATCTGAAATGTAAGCCCCCACCTCATTCACAATATAAAGTTTAAAAAAAAGGAAAGAAAAAATAAAGAACGAACAACAAATATGTGCTAATTTTCCAAATAAGTCAATGGCTATCATTGTTTCAAATGCAGTCATGGTGTTTGCATTAGAAGAAAGGACATGAGAGATGAGTGCAAGTCACCCCATGCTCTCACCTGAGTTTTTCCCGAAAAATCCGAATGATAGGAAATAACTATAAATATATATAACTATTAAAAACTATAAAATAAACTCTCAACAATTGTTGATGCTATTTGAATATGTCACAACATGTTTCTCCCAGTGAAGGGGGTATCACAGAGAAACACCTAAAATGTCTGTGGTTTTGCTGGCAAGATATTTGCAAGAAACAGCAAATAACAAATATACAAAAATGAGACTCTCGGCTTTTTTAAAGTTTGACATTTCCATAGATATTTTTATTACTAATGTTGAAGATAATAGCTAGGCTTTTTGTTTACTTGCTCCTAAATTGACACTACTTTAAGTACCATACATATGTTAATATTTTATTCTTATAATCATTATAATCAGGAATATTAGAGTAAAATGGAAAAAATACTATGAAAGCAGAATATTAACCCAGACTAACTTCAAAGCTTTTATACTTAGCCACTATTCTAAGATTCTCCGTCTTGAGGAAAATTTTTATGTTCCAAACAAATTCCTAGGCAATCTTTATAATAATTTGCGAGGCAGCTTAGCAATTTTCCCACTTCACAGAGGAGGCACTCATCGGTAGAGGGATTCCTGGGCTTGTCCTGAGTCACGTGACTAGTAAGGGAACAGGTGTTATTTATTTATTTGTTTATTTATTTTCACTCAGGCTTGTCTTGAAAAATAGCTTGAATAGTATTTAATAGCATGTTTTTTTTTTTAAAGGACTTCTGGTAAACATAGGTGAAAGAGAAACACATTTCTCTCTTTCATCAGAACACCTCAGAAGGAGAGATAGGGACTCTGGGAATGTCCTGGCAATCTTTGACGGCTTCTACTGGAAAGATCTCAAAGAAATGGAACATCGCAATGGTTGTGTTTGAATGCAAACAAGGTAAATGCAGACTGGGCTTTACAATTCTTTTGTCGTTCGTGAGATCACTATGTGTTGGAGCGACTCGGCAGCCCCTGGATGCATAGTCTGTTATACGTTGGGTTGGTAACCACAAAATCAGTCATTGGAACACACCAGGTGCTTCGGTATTAGGGGTTGCGGGGAGGGGGAGAATGAAAGTTATAAAAGAATATATCTAGTTTAAGATGAAGGATGACAGATATCCCACTTGAGTCTCAACAGGCATACAAGTGGAGGTGCCCTTTAACGATGGGAAACACTGGGGAGGATAACAGGTTGAAAGCTGGGGTGTGGAGTTGTGACAGTTGACTTTGAGAGGCCATTTCAAATTTAAGTAGAAATGTTAAATTAATTGTTATATATGGAGCTTCCTGTTTTCACTATGATACATGACATGTGAAATGCTTGCATTTAATCTGTATTATTGTTACCGGAAAATACTGAACACATTGAAAATCAATGATTTTTTTAAACCCTCAGAGAATTTTCATTTTAGGACATAACTGCCCATCTCCAATCTATAGATGCTTAATAATTCAAAGAGTCATGGCTATGATTTGCTTAGCCAAAACTAAAGATGGTGGGGCCATAAATTAATAAGGAGTACATAAGTGGTAAATTCAAAGAATTAGTGATGCTGAGTGTGGAACAACTATGGGTTTCAAGGAAGCCTGCATCTGAATTCTTAGAGCCCCTGGACATTGATGGGCTTTTCCTCCAGGAAAACTGCTAGGTTGTCACTGTATACAGTAAAGAAGTATCATTTTGTGTCTCTGACCACTTTGAAATATAACATTTCCTCAATCTCCAAAACAAAGGCTTACTGCTAAAAAAAAAAAAAAAACTACTTTACCGGAGGTCTACTACTCACTACTCCCCTGCAACTCTAGGCTTGTGGTTCACCAATTCCAGGGCTGTCCAAAAACCGTTTCTCCCTCCAAATTAGTACAGTCGAGAATACTACTTTGAGAAGGCAGCTCCTCCTCAGTCACAGTTTGAGTGCCTTTCCATCCAAGGGCCTCATCTTCTGGCACCATGTCTGACAATGTTCTACCGCTGTTCCTAAGGTCTTAAGTATCTAACGATGTTCTCTGTTACTCATAAAGTTGTCAGCGACTAATTCCTCAGGGTGGACAGCCAATTTCTTCATTTTATGTTCTCAGTCTGTACGTTTTGCTGAAACATGGTAACCTTGGGTGATTCTGCTGGTATTTGAAATAACAAGGACATAGCTTCCAGCGTCACAGCAGCATGCAATCCACCAAAGAAAGACAAACAGGCAAATGATGCACAAGGCTTATTAAAGTGTTAAAGAACAAAGATGTCTCTTCATGGAATAAGGTTTGTCTAACCCAAGCCACAGTATTTTCGACCACCTCATATGCATGTGAAAATTGGACATCGATTAAAGAAGATCAAAGAATATTCGTTACATTTGAATGATGGCCCTGCTGAAGAATATTGAAAGTATCATTGACTGCCAAAATAATAAAACAAGCCCATCTTGGGAAAAAACGCAATCACAATGCTCCTTAGAAGCTAGGATAGCAAAACTCTGTCTCGTGTCCTTTGAACATGTTATCAGGAAATAACAATCCCTGGAAAAGATTCCATGTGTGGTAAAGTAGAAGGATATTGAAAAAAGTGGTAGAATCCCAATGAGATACATTGACACAGTGGCTGGAACAATAGGCTGAAACGTACCAATTTGGGGGATGGCACATGATCCTGTCCTGTTCATTCAGTTGTACCTAGGATTGCCATGAGTTGGAATGGACCCGATGACACCCAACAAGTCAATGATGTCATAGGGTGACGTCATTAAAACTCTTCCATAGAGTTTTCTTGCTCGTGTTACCAGAATTAGTTTGTTTTTGTTTTTCACCAAAATAACTAGTCTGGTCAGATATAAAAGCAAAGTGGGAGAACTTTATTAGAGGGTGCTAGGAGGGAGAACCATGGCTGGTACAGTTCAGATTGTGGCTTCTTTCCTAAGCACATGGGTTCAGGGGCATAGAGGATTCCAGGAATTAGAGTCCAACATGCTCTGTCCCCACCAGAGGACACTGGGATTCTGGAGAATGTACTCTACTAAAAGATACTGACTCTCTTTTTCTGAAGCAATGCATTAAACAAACAAACAAACAAACAAACAAAAAACCCTTAAATGTTTTCATTGAGAGAAAGAAGGCCTGACGCAAGAATTTTCTAATCTATCTTCCAATTAAATTATATAAGAGAAACACTCTTGCCTCTACAGCGTAGCTGTCTCGAATTGTCTCTTCATACCAGTTCCACCTGCCATTTTCCTGGACCATTTGGGCAGGCAAACGTCAGTGGTACTGCTAGGTTGATTAGAACTAACTACCATTAAGAATAATATTAAAGTACAAACCATTTGCTAACCTCAGGATGCTTGACTCACTTAAGGGAGGGAAAAAGCTACAAAAGACTAGTGAAGCTACCACTAGACCATAAATCTCACATATAATTCCAGGAAAACATTTAGTATGTCTTGAACGGAACAAACAAAACAAATACAGGCAAAGATTAAGATAAATCATCTAGATGAGGGAGACCATTAGTTTGAAGTCAGAATGGCATCCAGGCTCTGCAGAGATAGGAAGATTACGGAAGATCTGGGAGGATAAAGGAAACTCAATATATCACAATTACAAATGGGACTACAGACTTAGGAACAGAGCAATGATCGGGACACATACATTATGTTAAATAGAATAGCTTACAAGATTGATTCAGGACCTACCAACCAAGGCAGTCAGAACGTGACTCATGATCATTCAATCTAGCATGCTAACATCCCTGGAAGGCTGTGTCTTTCCTCCCCACACTGACTGGGGGGATGACAGCACTCCACTCTTTGATGCCCTCTGCTTCAGAGCAAAGCTATTCACAAGCTACTGGTTAATGGTTAGAAGGAAATCAGTTAAGATTGTATTTATGTGGAGACCCATAAATGTATTTAGGGCTTCCGCTGTAAACCACAACCTTTTTTTTTTTTAATTAGGGCTCAGAAATTTAAGCTCTAATGTAGGTCACAGTCTAGCATCACACCAAAGCCAAACTAAAACTCATTCCAATTAAGTCAATTCTCAATCATAGTAACTTTATAGGACAGAGTAGAACAGTCTGTCCCATGAACACCAACCTTCATGGACTTATTCTGTGGCCTTCTCTGCCATGGAGAAGCTGGTGGCTGTCCTCTCACTGCTGGCATGGGGACAGCAGGGACAGTGGCCACTGTGCTATTCGAACTCCTTGCTCAAGGTCGCAAAAAACTGGAAGACTAAAATTTAACCTGAAATCATAATACTCTTTTCTACTCCAACACTTTACCACATTATAACAGTGCTAATAACAATGTTAGATAAGTCCATTGCTGCAAAGAGCCGGACCTAGAATATATATATATATATATATTTCAAAAAATACAAAAAACAGAAGAGGAAACTAAAACAAGGATACTATGGCAGTTTTAAACCTCTCTGATAGCAAAGCACATGCAAGACAAAACAATTTCTAGCCAGGCCAATGTAAAGCCTCATTCCTTGGAGGTCAATTTGTCTCACTTCTAATTAATTCATACAATTATCTCTAGTTTTCAATAAAGAATTACAGTGACAGTTCCATTTTTAAAATCAAATCATTCCAAATTCATGCTCAAACACTGAAAAGTTCAAGAACTGAATATATTTTTTCCATAAGAAATAATAGAAAACCAAATAATTGTTCTAAGGCTTCCCAAAAAAACATTTACAAATTCATTTTTTTCCAGCACTTTAAATCACTATGGAGGCTTTTAGGCTTCACACATATCACTATCTCTGTCCCAGCTGCACTATTACCATAGAGTTGGTGCTGATTTATCCAACTTCACAGTAACTTTTTAACCTCTTCCCTGGACGGGGCTCTTTGCTTCCTCGTTAACGATTTCACACTTTTGTTATATTAGTCACTTGACTCCCATTAACAGAAAAGAACCAATGTTGATAATGTCAACTTAGCCATGCTGTATTCAACTGCCTTATCAGACAAGCAGTAACCTGATTCAAATTTCGCTATTATTTCTTTCTTTAACTCTATACGGTTCTCACAATTTTCCGCTCACTTTTATTGCTGATATCACTAACTGTCCTTGGAGCCATGGTTACTATATTTTACAAAACTACATGTTAAAGAAAAAGAAAAAAGGAATGACAACTTTTTTAATGCACTCACACAAGCACTATCAAGCAAAATATGCTGCCTGGGTTTCTATTTGAGCCTTTGGAATCAGCTCCTCTGTTTTCCCTCCGTCCAACCATTGTGACCCCTTGATAAATTATAAATTATTATTGTTTTCATATCTTACACCAACCACTGTTTCCCTTCACTCAGATTTCTGCTGCTCATCCTCTGGGGGCGTGGGGTGGATTCTGCATTGATCATTGCAACTCTGTCTTCTTTGTATCTTCTTTTGATACCTCTTGCATCGTTCAATGTTTTGCCCATCCAATTTTTCAAGACTGCCACTTGAGGGTTTTTTTTTTCTTGAGTTCTTTCATTTTAAGACATGCAGAGTATGATCTTCTTTTTGGTTTGCTTACCCTAGGTCTTCACATATTGCACTGTTACCTTTCACTCATCTTCTTGTGCTGCTCTTTGAAATTTTCTATTTAGGTCTTTGGCTTCATTATTTCTCTGTGTGCTTTAGTTACTCAGCAGTTATGAACAAGTTTTAAAGTATTTTTTGACATCCACTTTTATCTTTATTTTTCTGTTTTACCTTTTTTTTTTGTTTTTTTCATGAATGATATTCCTACCATAGCTCATCGTTTCTTCGGCCATTAGTGCTAAAAGCATCAAATCTGTTCTTGGGATGATCTCAGAATGCAGGTGGCATATAATCAAGGTTGTACTTTGGCTCTCATGGACTTGTTTTAGTTTTCTCAACCTGAACTTACATACAAACAACTGATGGTCTGTTCCGCCAGCCTCTGGCCTGATTTTAATCTTCTCCATTGTCTGTTTCCAAAGATGTAGTCAATTTGATTTATGTGTATCTAATCTGGAGAAGTTTATGTGTATAGCCACTGTTTCTGTTGGTAACAAAAGATATTCGCTATAAATAAATTATAGGTCTTGCAAGATTCTATCATGTGATCCGCAGCTTCATTTCTATCGCCAAGACGATATTTTCCAACTCCTGTTCCTCTTTGTTTCCAACTTTTGCATTCCAAACTCCAATAATTATCAATGCATCTTCAGAGCATATTTGATCAACTATAGAGTGAAGATTTTGGTAGAAAACTTCTATTTTTTTATTCACTAGCCTCTGTTATTGGTGCATACATTTGAATAATATTTGTCTTGCTTGAATATTCTTCAAGGTGGTATAGATATACTCCTATCAGATAGCATTTTACTTCAGGGACAATCTTGAAATGTCTACTTTAATAAATAATGCAATGCCATTGTTCTTGATTGTACCATTCCCTACATAGTAATCTTTGTGATTTCATGATTCAAAATGGCCAAGACTTGTCTATTTCAGCTCATTAATGCCTATCATATAAATATTTTTGTGTTCCTTTAATTTTTGACTACTTCTAATTTTCCTAGATTCATACTTTGTAATTCCATCTTCAGATGTGTTGGAAGCTGTTTCATCTGACCTTGAACTGTGCCCCACCAGCAAATGAAGACTTGGAAGGCTCCAATCCCACAGGCTTTCCTCCACGCACATCACCATGAGTGACTCTGCTTGGAGGAAGCAGCTCCTCCTGAGTCATGTTTTGAATGCGTTCCGACTCAAGGGGCCCGTCCTCTGGCAGCATCTCCCAAAATATTCTGTTTCCATTCATTAGGGCTTCAGTGTCTATTTCCATGCTTTGCATAAGGTTTTCAGTGGCTACTTTCTCAAAAGTGGGCATCTGAGTCATTCATTGTTGCCTATTATTTTCTAGAAGCTCCAGGAAAACCTGTTTACTTTGGGTGACCCTACTGGCATTTCAAATACCAGTGATGTAGTTTACAGTATCACAGTGTGTTAGTTAGTCTGTGTTGACTAGAGAAACAAATTCATAGACACTCAGATGTGTATAAGAAAGAGCTTTGTACAGAGGTAATAGGATATCAAGAAACATCCAAGTCCAGTCCAGATCAAGTCCATAAGTCTGATATTAGCCCATATGACCAATACTAATCTATAAATTCCTCTTCAGACTCACACAGCACATGCAATGCTGCCAAATGCTGGAAGATCACAGGACAGTGGGTGGAAAGTCTTGTGGCTCCAGTGATGGTGTAAGCATCTCAGCACTGGAAGGGGTCTCCACACGGCTCCTCCGGCTCCAGGCCACTAGTGTAGCTCCCTGTGTCTTGTCAATAGGAATGTCTCGCAGCGAGTGAGGCAGTGTCCCGTCTCCAGCAAGCCATTTATCTCCTTAGTGCCTCCACATGAGGTCATCAAGCTGCGACCTGATTGACAAGCTCCACATGTTGACACCACATGATGTAACTACCCCACACAGTGACAAAATACTCCACAGTATGACTAACTGACAGTATAAATCTTTAAAAGAGTAGTTAGTTTCATATTTCTCCTGAGGTATGGCTGGTGCATTTGAACTGCCAACTTGTGGTTAGTAGTCCAACACTTACTAAATCATTACATTTAAAATCCTTATAATTTAAATATACTAGTTAGAGGCTATTTGTAGAAAAAAATATGAATATTGACTCATTGGGCTCTCTAATGATAACAAATCAGTGAAATATAGAAATAACTAGCTTTAGAAATCAGTTATATATAAGAGAATAAAACAGGGGTAGACACTGAAATTTAGGTAGAAGGTGTTTTGAGAAGAGATTCATGGCAATAAGTCAAATAAGAGAGAACTCCAAACCAATCACTGTGGTAAAGGGAAAACTAGGTGGATTCATGGATGGATTAATAAAAAGCATTTCAGTAGGCAGCAGTGAACAATACACTGAAGTATGTGAAATAAAGCATAAAGGAGAGGAAGCAAATATAAACAACTTTTGGAGAAGGTTTTTTTTTTAAGGAAAAAGGAAAACTGATATTACAGTAGGTGAGAAGTGTGGAAAAGAGTTGTTTTTGTTTCCTTCATTTTGAAGCTACAAAAATGTTATAATTTCTGTATATTATAAAATAGATGGTAAGATGAATAATACAGAAATGACATGCTTCTTATGCTTACAGAGGCAAGACAGGATGGGACACAAAGCACAGGCACCGATTCTGGCAGGCACTTTATCAGCAGGCTTCATAAAAATTTGCATTCAAAAGATAATGCAACATGATAATGGTTTAACCCTTGAGTACTTGAGTCCCACCTAAGACTGAATTTCTGCATTGGTTTCAGTACTAAATTCAGGGACTATGTGGTCACATTGTAGCTATATATTGTTAAAAGATAAGATATAATGATATTTCTAGTGTTGATATTTTCTTATAGTACATGCAATATAACTGAACTTGATTATGAATACAACACCATGCAAAGGCATAAAGTAAAAATCAAATGAACCAAGAAAATAACACCCCCTAAACAAACTCAAACTCAAAGTGTAAAATTTTTGATCAACTCCAATATCCACAGGCATCAACTTATTTTCTGGGCGCTGATCATTTATATTGTGCCTAAGGCAGGCTGATTGCATTGATATCCCTTAAATATGTCAACATTTGCTAATAATAAAACATGGGGTTCAGATAATCATATCCGGTAATCAAACAACTGCTGTTAAGTTCAAAGCCACCATTTGCCTTTTGTGAGAAGGTCATTGGGTTCTGCTGCCATAACAAGTAGTCTTAGAAATCGTATGTGGCAGCTTGACCCTGTCTTACCAAATCCCGAGGAGTCTGAATGGACTTGGTGGTCACATGTTTGATCTCTTGTTTATTTGTTTGCTTGAGTATAAATATCAAGTCTGGACTGCATGCCCTAAAAATTCATCTCTCGTTTCATTCTTCTGTGATACGAAAGAGTATGAATTTCTACGTTCTGCTGGAACATTTCTTAATCCTAATAATGCTGCTTCCAACCCGGAATCAAAATTCCTTTTGTGAGGAATAAGGAAGACAGCTAAAGCGTTGTTTTGTAAATGAGAAAGTTTGGCCCAGCCTTTGTAATGTATCCCTGATATCAAGAAAATAGTTTTCTAAAAAAATAGATAAGGTTCTTCAGGTGAGATCAGTATGTAGAATTTAAATTTAAATAAATATATGTATATATATATATATATATATATATATATATATACATATATATATTTCCCTGTAAATGCCTTTTTCTAGATTGTTCTATCCAAAAGTCCCCATTCAAGTCTCAACACCCAAAACAGAAAATATGTTTTAGGAAGTTTTCCAAGAAAACATTTTTTGAAAATTGAGTCAGATTAAATTATTTAAAATTATAACACACATACACATATAAGAAGGTATAGAAAATCCCTATAAAAGAATCTATTGTAGTCTTATGTATTACTTAAATTTATCTTTCTAAAGAATATTATTTTGGTAAGAAGTATTAATGAACTATGGCATTACTTTTCAGCGAATGCACTTAGTGAAACAGTGTCATAATAACTTTTATTATAGACTTAGAATGCCTAGAAACAAACAAATAAAATATTAGACCTAGCACTTCACAGGAGCTACTTGGCATAGGTAAGAAGATCATGCTGATTGGAAGAAAGAATTTCGATTGACTATTGTTGAAATGTGGGTTTTTTTTTCCAGTTTAAATATGTTTGGTAGTAAGAAAAGACAAAGACAAAAAGGGCACATGTTTGTGTCGAAATGAAGTTGTAAAAGAATCTTGACATTTGGTTATACGTTATTCTGTCTTCAGAGTGATAGATTATTTGATTCCACATGTTGGCTCAGTGAGCTATGGCAAGTGATAGAAGGCACAGTGTCAATTTTTAAAATGATAAATGCTGAAGAAACATACCTGAGGGTATCATCCTTATACAAACTTGTGATCATTATAGCTTTCAATCATAAAATGTTTCACATTACCTACATTACCAAGTCACAGTGATTTTGCGATGACTCGGACGTGAATAACAATAACAGAAAACAGCTATGATTAATGGTGACAGCACTGAAAAATGTATTAAGGATTCAAAAGACTTCAGATTGCGACTTCAATTCAAAAGTCAGTCATCGGAGTCAATGCACTATGTGAACCCATGAAATTACAATAAAATATTGTATTTTATTTCTTTGTGCTTTTAGATGAAACTGTTCCTGAATTTCAACAGAAGGAGCAGTGGAGAGCTAGGACTTTGACTCATCAAATGAAGATGACATTGCCCGTAGACACTGTTGCTTTGGTGATAGTACAATTAGAATTCTAAGATTGGGGCCTAAGGAAAGGTTTGTTTTCTACACAACAAACAAACAAATAATGATGCAGTTCAAAATAAAATGTTGCCCAAATCTTAGTCCTTCAGAAGTATGTTATAAAATTATACTTTTAAATATTTTTACTCTTTAATCATATTTCTTAAATTCTAACTTTATTTAAAGTCTATTAGATTGTAAAGGGAAATTTATTTTAAATAATAAATATTATCACAAGGACTTCATTTACAACTAAAAGGCTATATTTTGCATGCGTAAGCTGAACCCCTAAAAGAATGCCTACTTATTTGCACACCTATATATTATTGTTTTTGAAACAGTTTTTCTTAATTTTGTGTGTAAGGAAAAAGAAAACACATCATATTTGGGTTTACAATTATGAAATTGCAACAACAAAAATAATTTAGGTGTCGTAACTATAGTTTAAGACTAAATGCTTATGATGAATTAACATTAGGAAATTAAGATAGATTTTTTACTACAATTCTGAAATCTCTAAAGAATGACCTTGTTGAAGCCATTTACATCATAACAAAGTCCTTGAATAGCAACAGAATCACAAGTGATAATAATAAATACAATAAGGCAATTTTATACTAATGCACAAGCCTGATAATCTATGCTGATAGGCTGGAAAATAATTACTTGCTTTGTTAAAAAAAGGCAGCTGTAAATTATTTAGGGGTTACCCCAGCACTGATGGAAACATTTCCTTTGTTTTGCATTTCTAGCTTAAATAATCCCCTATCAAGAATGAGATGTTCTTATTATTTTTGTATAGTGATGAATAAGCTGGTTCTTACTTAACTTCCACTTTCTTATTTCTTTTCAGTAAGAATAGTCTGTTTTCAAAAGCTCCTCGAGTGATTTTTTTTTTAATTTACATGATCAGTTTCCTTGAATTATATGACTAATTTTTCAAAAGTTTTAAATATGGAACAAATGGTTACCTGAACGAATTATAGGAGGCCTGGTGATGCAGTGTTTCTACATTGGGCTGCCATCGTGCAGGTCATCAGTTTGAAACCACCAGCTGCTCCGTGGGAGAAAGACACGCTTTCTACTCCTGAAGCAGTTACAGACTAGGAAACTCACCGGGCAGTTCTACCTCTGTCCTCCAGGGTCGCTATGAGTTGGCATCGACTCAATAGAGGTGAATGAGAAACTCATTTTGCTTATATATCGATATAGCTATAGGTATAGATATATATGACATGGATGTTTGCTTACTCCTCACTTATTATCATTTCTCACAATTAGAACAATAGCAGACAATCTATGCAAATTACCCAAAGGTCAAATAAGGACATATATGTGGAAAAGCACCTTCCTCCTGGGCCTCAAGATATTGCTCCCTCCCATTATTTCCCCCGTTTCTGAAGTGAACAAGTTAAAAGGCAGAGAAGCCAGATGCACACATCTTAGTGCCCTTCACTGCTTGTGTGTCTTTTGGCCTTGCCAAACCCCTGTGGTCCAAAAGCCTAGTAGCTGCATCACCATCCAAACGGAATTGCGGCTTCAGACAGCCACGAGGCTTGACAATTGCACCAGAGGGGCCCAGACAGAATAGGCAGTGGTCATGGGCTCTTGACACCCCACTAGAGATCCATCTTTTGTGCACTGAAGGGTGCTAAGGTCTGGACACATGGATGTGGGTAGAGTGAGGAGTTCTGTTTTTCTCATGAGAAAAAAATCTCTGCATGGATCAAGCAAGAGGCTTCCTATTCACTACCAATTCCCAGCCAGTCAACTCAGCTTGTTTTTTTGTTTTTGGAATAGCACAAGCCAACCAGCTTGCCTCCAACAAAGCAAACAAAAAACAAACCAAGAAAACTCCTCACTGCCATGGAGTTATTTCAGATTCTGTGATCTTTTTTTTTTAATTTAATCGTTTTATTTGGGGCTCATACAACTCTTATCACAATCCATACATACATCAATTGTGTAAAGCATATTTGTACATTCATTGCCCTCATCATTCTCAAAACATTTGCTCTTCACTTAAGCCCCTGGCATCAGGTCCTCACTTTTTCCCCTCCCTCCCCGCTCCCCTCCCCCTCATGGCCCCAGATAATTTATAAATTATTACTTTGTCATATCTTGCCCTGTCCAACATCTCCCTTCACCCATTTTTCTGTTGGCCGTCCCTCAGGAAGGAGGTCACATGTAGTTCCTTGTCATCGGTTCCCTCTTTCCTACCCACTCTCCCTCTACCCTCCCAGTATCGCTACTCACACCACTGGTCCTGAAGGGATTATCCGCCCTGGATTCCCTGTGTTTCCAGTTCCTATCTGTACCAGTGTACAACCTCTGGTCTAGCCAGACGTGCAAGGTAGAATTGGGATCATGATAGTGGGGGGCGGATGAAGCATTTAGGAACTAGAGGAAAGTTGTATTTTTCATCGTTGCTATATCACACCCTGACTCACTGATCTTATAGGGCAGAGTTGAATTGCCCCTGGGGGTTTCTGAGACCATTAATCAGTAATGGAATAAGAAGTCCCATCTTTCTCCCACAGATCAGCTGGTGGTTTCAAAGTGCTAACCAGTCCAATGCATACCTCATTAGGCCACCAGTGCTCCTAAGAAACTTACCGAGACAATGGAAATCCTTGCACAGAGATTCAGAAGCTTCTGAAGTGGCTGTAGGGAAGGATGCATCCCCACTGGCATTCTCTGGAATGACTCTTGATTCCTTGGGAGCATTTGGTCTCTGAAGTTTCACATAATACAATTTTTCCCATATTCACTGGTTTTTGGAACCTAACCATACATATGTGTGTTATATTTTGTTGTTGTCCGGATAATGGCTAACTTAGTTCCAACTAATGATTGCCTTATATTAAACAAGGAGCCCAGGTACATAACTGAGCTGCTACTCATAACATTGGCAGTTCAAATCCACTATTAACTCCGTGGGAGAAAGATGAACCTTTCTCCACTGGTAAAAAACTACAGCCTTAGAAATCCTTTATGGGATCACAATTAATTGGGATCACCTTAAGGGATATTAAGTATGTACCAATGAAGAAAAACCTGCCTGACCCTGCTGCTTCCTCACTTCTTTGCAATTTTTAAGTTCATCGTTGCAGTTAATGTGCCAGTCCATGTTCTGGAGTGTCTTCCTTTCTGCCTGACCATCTACTTTACCAAGAAACAGTTTCTTGTACAGAGAAAAGTCTCTTCTGTTAACATTTCTGACGTACTTGAAATGAAGTCTCCCATTCTCACTTCCAAGGAGTATGACGGTAGAATTTCTTTTCCAATACATGTGTTTCTTCTTCTAGTATTCCATGACATTGTTTACTAACATCATAGTCCAAAGACATACATTTCTCTTCAGCATTCGTTACTCAGACTATGCAGCTTTTCCATGCACTGAGATGATTTGGAATACTGTGGCTCTCTTCAGGCACACCAGTCTTCACAGTTGTAGCTTTGCAGCCTAAAAAATTTAAAAGATACTTTTTAGCAGATTTGCTCAATGAAATGCCTCATATAGAGAGATAGATTGAAAAATATAGATGTAGTTATAGATGTCGGTGTACCTGTAGTGATCGGTGTAAGTGAACATGTAGTGATTGAGAAAGATATTCTTGCATATGGTGTCAGATGACATACACAAACATATCACCTATGAGCATTTCCATATGTATGAATGTGTTTGTGATCACACACACATACATATGATAAGGCTTCAAAAGTTTGAGAGAATATTCCATTATCTGTTAATTCCAAGTGTCCATGAATTTTTGGAAGCTTTCTGGTTTGTGTGTGTGTTTGTATATGTGTGTGTGTTCCCCTGGGATTGACAAAACAGCATAAGCATGTATATTGATGACCATTACCAACAAAAAGACGTGGTTCCAGAATCCTGACAAAGGTAGTAGAACTATAATGCTACAAACCAAGATTAGTATTTCCCTAACATATTTCATTGCTTACTTTTTATTTATTGACTCACTGCTCTGAAGTATCTGATTGCCCCACTCTTACATAATATGCTATTACCATACCAAATAGTTATTCATCACAAAAAAACTTATGTCTGACACACTGTATGTATTCAATAATTTTTACCTATTATCATATTTGTGCTTAGTAATTGCTTATTAATTTCCAGTCTTGTTTAGAAATATACATGTTGTATTTCTGTCATTATGTTACTTCAACTTTCCTACATAAAATACAGAATTTTTTTGTTTTTGCTTATTTATTTATTTTAATTATCCGAACATGCACAGGAATATACAACTTTCTCCTGTTTAATCTGACAAAATATGGCCCTATTGATTGTTGGTGGTTTTTTTTTGGCCCTATTGATTGTTAATCACTTCTAGTTTCACCTAATCCACCTGTAAAAAAGTAGTAACTTGAATGGGATCCTGGGTTGCATATTAGGCAACTAAAGACAAGGTAAGCAGCCATTCTGGGGGAGAGAAAGGAGGCTGCTCTATTTCTGTAGAGAGTTACAGCTTCAGAAACCCATAAAGACAGTTCTATCCTGTCCTATAAAGTTGCTATGAGTCAGAAAAAAACTTGATTGGGGTGAGGTAGTGAGATCTGGAAACATTATATATTCCACTTTTCCTATACTCTTATGCAATACTTTCACTGAATCCTCACAATATGATTTATTGGCCCAGCCAACACACAGATAATAGGATTTGAAATCCAAAATGAACCTAATTCAGAGGCCTCAACATATATGTGTAAATGAATATGCATGACATATATACATGTAGCTGTATGTATAATCAAACAGATTAAATGCTGTCCATAAATGTGTACAGTTAATGCATTTTTGAGTACAGATAATGCTAATAAACAGTACTACCATTTTATTAGCTAAAGAAGATAAATTACTGTGGTGATATAGAGGTCATGCACGGGTTTGCTAGCTGAAAAGTCAGCAGTCCAGAAACAGCAGCCCATTGACAGAAAAAGGATGAGACTTGTTATTCCTGTAAAGAATTACAGTCTCAGAAATTCACAGAATCAGAGTTATTTAAGTTAATAAACCAATATTATTAAAATTAATCATAGACATTAAAAACAGTTACTGTTTCCTAAGACAAATATTTGGCAGTCATATTCTGTATTATGAAATGTATTCATAAATTAAAACAAAAAGCTTCCAACTAAGAAAATATTATTGGAAATAAAAAAGCTATTTTTCAGTGTATTTCATAAATGTCATGTTTTTTTTTCAGATCAGCACTATAATATAATTTCCCTGTGTTCTATCATATCAATGGGTTTCAAAGGAGATAATGTGTGAAGACATGGCATTTTACTTCAGAGTGATAATTATCAACTATATTCCTTAACAGTCAGATCACAACAAAAGCAATAATAGAGCCTATTGTGATTTGAGACAATTTTTATATAATGTTATTCATAGCTAAATGATGATTATATTGATAACAATGATAATATAATAGCACTTATAATAATAACATGTTCCAGTTTTTATTTTATACCAAAAAGATCCAAAGGTTATTATATTTGAAATCTTAATCTGTGTAATTATGGAAGGCAAGCAAAATATTAAATTATCTCCAGGAAAAGAATTATGAATCTCTCATAAAAATCTACTGAGATTAACAAAAATAAAATACTTTGGGTTAACAGTCATGACATTGCAATTTTTCTACAAGAGAAAATATCCCAACTGTAACAACAAAAGTAACAGCAACAAAGACAGCATCAGCAGGAGAAATTAGGACACTGTAGCATATTGAAGAGTTTCAACAGGTTTTCATCATGCTTGGTGAAGTAGATGTGCAGCGAAGAACCCCTTTGACAAAATGGACTGACAGAGCGGCTGCAGCAATGGGCTCCGACATCACAATCATTGTGTGGACAGCGCAGGACTAGGCAAAGTTTTGCTCTGTTGTACATAGGAGCACTGTGAGTTGGAACTGAACAGTGACAAAAACATGTTCTTCATTTATGATTCATTCTCTACAAGTGGATATTTTCATCTTTATGTAGTAGTGATTATTTTAAAGATTAAGAAGAACTGTACATGATGTGTCAAAATGAATCAGACCAGTATTTTCAAAACCAGAGGACATAAATGAGTCCCAAGAAAGATTAAACTTACTAAATGGGAAATAAATTACTAAACCGGATTATAGAAGTGGACATTTTGATAGATACATTATTGTAGAACCAATTAGAAAAAAGGATTAAAGATCTACAGGTGAAAATACCAGCAAGATTGGGTGTAAATACATATACAAAATTATTTCAACTATTCTAATACACCTACTGCTTTCAAGTCAATTTAAAGACAGACTTCCCCATCATATAGAGTTTACAAAGCTACAATCTTTATGGGAGGGTTTAGCCCCACGTTTCTCCCATGGAGCATGGAGCCTGGAGTAGCAAGCGGAAGAGAACTACGAACTGAAGTAGCCCATCTGAGGCTTAACTGACAATGTCACCTGGGCTCACTTTAAATTACCCTAGGTCATAACAACTGGTTGGAATTATTTTCAAATCATTTTACAGTATTAGCAAGACTTTTTGATCAAATTGGAAGTTGTCAAAAATGAAATGGAAAGTGCAATAGAGTTTATGTCAACTAGACACACCTGGGTGAAGGTAGGGTGGAGCCTAACCTACCAATCGGGTCACAGTCTGATGACACCTCCTGAGGGAGAGTGGGTGGCCTTTCGTATATGAGAGAGATTCTAAGCAGAGCCCAATTCACTTTGGCCCTTTGTCTTCATTTGGGACAGGCTCCTTTGTCTGGCTGTCTCCTGTTGTGCCTCCTGTTAATCCCAGAAGCCATCAAGAGACTACAGATGGTGGACTAATTCAGCCAGGCTTGGATTGATTTACTTCTGTATCCACCAATCCTACCACCCTACTCCCCACCCCCATCTTTTGCTTCACTATCCTCAAACCAACTTTCACAGCTACACAAGTCAGAAACCTGGCTTGAACTGCACTGGATTTACCACTTCTACAACTGGGTAAACCATTTCTTGATATAAGCCTGTTAGTCCAAGTTGACTAGAGAAACAAATTCACAGACATACATATATAAGAAAGAGCTTTACAGTATATCAAAGTGTAATTCTATATTAAGAAATATCCCAGCCCGGTCTAGATCAAGTCCATAAGTCCAATATTAACCCATATGTCCTGTACATGTCTATAAATTCCTATTCAGACTCACGCAACACAGGCAATGATGCTGAATGCAGGAAGATCACAGGCCAGTGGGTGGAAATTCTTCTAGCTCCTGTGGTGGTGGAAGCATCAAGTCATCTCAGCACTGGTGTGGGTCTCATCCACGTGGCTCCTCCAGCTATGTGCCTCCATGTGGCTTGTCAACAGGAATGTGTAGCAGAGAGCGTATATGTCCCACCTCCATGGAATCAGGCAGGAGTTCCCAGAATCCTCAGGAGAAGGCCATGCCCACACAGAGGCATTATTGTTTATGCCCTGATTTACAGGCTTGACTCCACCCCTTAGGAAGTTGACAGGAGATTATATAACTGCCACAAACCCCTTCTTCTATGCAAACACATACTGTACAAGAGTCACTGGTTTTCCTTCTCTGGAGAACACAACCTAAAACATTTAGTACTGGAAGTGACTATTGATAAACAAAATTGTAAAGATGAATTTTATAAATTGGTTCTCAAGTCTAATTAGGCCTAAAGGTACTGTGAACCCTTCCTCTGTCTCTATGTAAATTAGGATAATCTGTCACTACTTGCAAAGAGGGCACTGGTAATCCATTGCATGAAGTGGCAAAGCTAATATCCAAAATAACATTGCCAATAGATAAAATATTAGAGAGTAACAAAACTCAATTTCTCACATGTTAAATTCAGGATAAAGCTGAAGAAAATGAAAATTAGTCCACAGGAACCAAAATAGGACCTTGAGCCTGTCCCACCTGAATTTTGAGAATATCTGAGGAAGAGATTTGAAGCATTGAACACTAAGGAAAAGAGATCCGATGAGCTGTGGGAGGATATCAAGACTATCTTTCATAAAGAAAGTAAAAGGTCATTAGAAAGCCAGTAAAGAAAGAAACACTCAGTAAAGAAAGAAAAGATCAAAGTGGGTGTCAGAAGAGACTCTGAAATTTGCTATTAATTATAGAGTAGCTAAAGCAAATGGAAGAATGGATGAAGTCAAGCTACTAAAGAGAAAATTTCAAAGGACAGCTTGAGCAGACAAAGCCAAATATTATAACAAGATGTGCAAGGGCCTAGAATTAGAAAACCGAAAGTGTGAAAACCCCCTTTGAAGCTGAAAGAACTCAAGAAAAAAAAAAATCAAGCCTCAAATTGAAAGTTTGAAAGATTCTACAGGCCAAATAAGAAATGATGCTGGAAGCATCTAGAGAAGATAGAAATGCTATACAGAGTCACGTACCCAAAAGAAGTAGTCAACAATCTACTGTTTTAGGAGGTAGTATATGAGGGTGAACCAACAGTGCTCAAAGAAGTTAAAACCGCACTGAATGCATCAGACAAAAACAAGTCTCCAGGAGGAATACCAATTGATTAGTTTCAGAAAGCTGAGGAAGCCCTGGAAGCACTCACTCATGTATGCCAGGAAGTGTGGGAGACAGCTCATTGGCTGAGTGACAGGAAGAGGTCCATATTTGTGCACATTCCAAAGAAAGCTAAACCAACAGATTATTGATATCACACACAAGTTAATTTTTGCACAAGATTATTAAACTATGATTGCAGCAACACATTGACAGAGAATTACCAGAAGTTTAGGCCAGATTCAGAAGAGGACATGGAACAAGGGACATCATTGCTGATGTCAGATCAATCTTCACTCAAAGCAGGAAAGATGTATACTTGTGTTTCATTGACTATGCACAGGCCTTTGACGGTGTGGACCAGAATAAACTTTGGATGACCTTGGTTAGAACGGAATACCTGAACACTTCGTTATGCTGATATAGAGCCTGCACATCCATGCATCGAGAGGCAGTTATGAGAACAGAACAAAGGAATACATCGGGTTTAAAATCAGGAAAGGAGTGCATCAACAGTGTATCTTCTCACCACACTTTTTCAATCTATATGCTGAACAAATATCAGAGAAACTACATTATATGAAGAAGAATGCAACATCATAATTGGAGGAAAGCTTATTAACAACTTGAATTATGTAGAAGACACACTTTGCTTACTTAAAGTGAGAAGGAATTGAAGCATTTGCTAACGAAGACCAAGAATTATAGCCCTCAGTATAGATTACATCTTTATGTAAGGAAGAGACTAAAATCCTCATAAATGGAACAATAGATAACATTATGATAAATGAAGAAAAAGTTGGAATTGTCAAGGGTTTTGCTTTACTTGTAACCACAATCAATGTTATTGGATCCATCAGTCAAGTGATCAAAATACATATTGCATTAAGTAAATCTACTGCACAAGACCTCCTTAGATAATTGAAGAGCAAGGATGTTACGTTGAGGATTAATGTAAACCTGACCCAAACCACGATATTCTCTATTGCATCAGAGGCATGTGAAAGTTGGACGTTGAATAAGAGAGACTGTAGAGCAGTAGATGCATGTGAATTGTGGGGCTGTGAAAATATTGAAAGTTCTATGGACTTGTAAAAGGACAAACAAATCTGTCTTGGAATAAGTCAGCCCAGAGTGTTCCTTAGAGGTAAGGAGGAAGAAACTTCATATTACAAACTATGGGCCTTTTGTCTCGACCTAAAACAAGACTTTCGGTAAGTCACAGAAAGTCCCCAGCAGTTAAGTTCAGATGGTGACCAAGGAAGAAGTACCCTGTACTCCTGAAGCATCGGTTGTAAGATGGTCTTCAGGAAGTTAGGCTGAAGTACCAGAATTGACTAGACAGAAGTGTGTTTTAATCCATTTTTGGTAATAACCTACTACTCTTCTACTTTAAGTAAAACATCAAATACTTATTGTCCTATATTCATCCACAGTGATATTTGGTTCTGAAATTCCAGAACAAAAGTTAGACGCAAATTTATCCTTCTGTTTCTCATATTATATTCCCTTAGGACACCTGACTCCCAAGTAAGAAGTTAGCAAGGATTTATCAATTTCCAAAATCAATTCTTCATATGATTATTTCTTACCTTTTCCAAATAAGAAACTGCCTTTTCTCCTCAATACATTGCAGTAGGGTACTTTGCTACTGTTCTTGTGAAGTAAGGATACTTACATAGAATTAAAATTTGTTTGACTGATAGCAAATCTAAAACATCTCATTCCTTACAGATGGGGGTCTCAGGTTCACAGTTCTCAGCTACCAATATAGCCAAAACACTTGTCTACATAGAATCCAGCAATTAGTCCATACAGACTTTTTTTCTGCCAATTGGATAGAGAAATGGAAATAGTGTCAGCAAAAATCACTACTGGCTAAGTTCTGAAGATTATGAAATGTTTGTAAAATATATGTCTACCTTAATAGATTGTGTTTTCTGGCTACCTTTCATATTAATCAAGAGCAACAATGTTTTGATAGCAGAAAAAATATGAATTACTGAATATCTTCATGAATAATTCCACATCATCCTGCCTTAATTTTTCTGGCAAAAATATTCTCAAATAAATTTTGTTTTTTGACATTTTTCTATTAAACATTGCTGTCTTTTCTTCCTTTGTTCTACATATAGGCATTAAGTGGTTATCCTAAGGAATGAAAGAATGGCAGGAAAATAATTTCTTCATTCTTCTCTGCCTTCAAAACTCACTTATATTTTATGATAAATATACTTTTTTTCATTACCTTCCATAGATAGAGGAAGATTTTACATATGTAAATTCATGAATATTGAAGATATATATAAGCAATATATTTATATATGTAAATTATATATATTCCTTATACCAGTCCATATGTCAGTGGTCTTATATAATACAGTGTGGTTTAGGTACTTCCCTATTCAAGCACTTAACACACTTCTCCACAAAATAAGTTGAAATTTTTATGTTTGTCTTTAAGTAGCCTATATAGTTTCTTCTAATAGATCGTTCTATATTCATTGCATTTACCTTTTTAGATTTAATACCTTTCTAGTCCATTCATCCAACATGCACATTTTTCAGTAATCATAATATGCTATACCTCATCCAACTGAGGAGCCGACATTGATCTAGACAGGAAATACATTTTAGTTGTGATATATCTGGAATAGCACCCTTTTACTGTTTCCTTTTTTAGTTGTACCTTAAATGTCACATTAAATATTACTTTCTCCTAATATTTTCTGGATTTTTGCCATTGCAAGGCCACTCTCCCAACTCATGTAGCTCTTCTTGTGTATATTGTTTAAAGCCTTTTTACTGATTTTCTTTTCAGCAATTGGTTTTTAATTCAAAGCTTCCTTTACATAATATTCACTATTGGTACACTAGTAGGGTTTAATTACTCTTTATCATATATATTCAATAATCATTTATATAGTGTATTAATGTTTTTTTTTACTTGGACAGATAGTCCCAACATCCCATATGATTAAAGAAGAATAGACACATTCATTTCCATTCCTTTTATCATATAGTGTTCTTTCATTTCTTTTCTACAGCATGGAGCTAATATTTTATTTCCTTTGTTCCATGTTTTCTTGTTTAATTGCTTCCATCTTATTATAAAAGGTCTTCCATCATGTTACAATAGGAAACCATAATCATGACCTATAATATTTTCTTGGATTCAAAAGCTTGCAGGGGAACTACTATATAATTTCTATCACTTTAGTATAACTTATGTATTTTGTGAATTTGAATGTACATGTTGAATTATACACAGTATGCATTCTGTACTATTGCTAAGAGCCTTCTATTTTAAACAGTGTTTTTATTTTAATGACACACTGGGATTTATTTTAAAGTAAAATCTAAATGATACATATTTTGTATTTCTGAGAGGAATGATTCTTAAATATTTGAGGATACTTCAATTGAAAATAATTAAGAAGCATGAACAGATATATATTCATAAAAGTATACTAAAATAAGATAAGCTATTAAAATGTGAGAAGTCTCCAGGTAGCTCAAAGTGTTAAGCCCTGAAGTACTAGTCCACAGGTGGGCAGTTTAATATTCCCAGGTACCTTGGAAGCTGAGACTGGAGGTATTATTTTAAAAAGTAACAGCCTAATAAATTCTCTAAATCAATACTCTTCACACTTGAGTTTGCCTTACGTTCAAATAAATCCATTGCACTATTAACAACAATAACACTACCGTATGAAGGCTAGGAATAAACCCCTGCAATATTAAATATATTCCAGCACAAGAACATGATCTTTCATCCTCTCTATGTAGAATATAGTGCTGCCAGTGTTGTTAGGGGCTGACCAGTCAGGTCCAAATCCTATGCACAAAAGAGTAAAATTATTGCTTGATAAGCCGCAATGCTCAATATCATTGTTGTGATTGAGCACATTGTTGTAGCCACTGTATCAAACATTCTGCCTGATATTTTTATCTTTGGAACTGACTTTCTACTTTACTCAACATAATGTCGTTAAGAAAATAATATAAGGCTTGACTTGTAATCTTCAAAGATTCTATGGGCACAATATTGAATCATACAGGAAGCATCAAAAGAAAATGGAAAGAATATGGAGAGTCACTATACTAAAAAGAACTGGTGGAAAGCCTACCATTTCAGGAAGTAGCATAAGAGCGAGAACCAAAGGTACATAAGGAAGAAGTTCAAGCTGCACTGGAAGCATTAGCCAAAATAAAGGCTCCAGGAATTGACAGAATAACAATTGATTATATAATACCACATCTATACCAAGTAATTTACAAAACAGCTATTTTGCCAATTGACTAGAAGAGATACATATTTATGCCCATTCCAAAAAATGTGATCCAACAGAATGGCCACACAGTAGAAAAATATGATTGATATCACATGCGAATAAAATTATGCTGAAGATTGCAGCAAATTGCAGCAGTACCTTGGCAGGGAGCTGCCAGAGATACAGGCCAGATCCAGAAAAGGACATGGAACAAGGGATGTCATTGATGAGGACAGATGGAACTTTAATCAAAACAGAGAACACCAGAAAAATGTTTAACTGTGTTTTATTGACGATGCCATTGGGTCTTAACAAAGTATTGATAAACTTGAGAAGAATGGGAATTCCAGAGCACTTTGTTGTACATATTTTGGACATGTTATCATGAGAGACCAGTCCCTGGAGAAGGACATCATGCTTGGTAAAGCAGAGGGGCAGCAGTAAAGAAGAAGGCCTTCAATAAGATGGGTTGACACAGTGGCTGCAACCATGGGTTCAGGCATCGGAACAATTGTCACCTAAAAGTCTTCATAAGGCTTTGCTCCCATTCTTACTACTCAGCCTTCTAGAGAGATCTTGTTCAGGAGAGTTTTCCAATGTAATGATTTTTTTTTTTTTTTTGGCTCTCTGGAGAAAGACTTCACTTTTGACCAGGTAGAGGTGTTAGGTTTCTGGAGTGAGTTTATACCTCAGTTCTTTGCTTCACATACAGAAGGAATTCACATCGACAGTCACAAAATGGCACATGCTATTTCTGGAAAACATGCAAAAATGCATAGAAGACATGCTGGGTTCACAAATGGGCATGAAAAACCACATGGAAAAGAGCACCCACACATGTGGAACTGCAGAATCCCCAGGGAACAAGAGGTCAAGTGACCCAAGAGCTTGTGGGCCAAGAGTCTAAGAGCGTAAGAGTGCAAGTGGACCCTGAGTAGGCTGGAGTGGGCCCTGAGGGTGCATACCTGTGTGGCACGTGTGTGCCTCAGACCTGAGACCTTCCACACCACCAGGGCAAAAGACTTGGCCTTCCTGCAGCTGGGGTATTTAACATTTCTGACTGGGGAGGCATGCTCCAAGGTATTGGTTGACCCCATTGGCTGAGTTCAGGCCCATCTGTCCCTAAGGTGGGTGTGCCCAAGGTAGTAGTTTGACATGGGTCAAGGGGGTTCACGTTTGTGTATGCTCAGTTGGGTTTTCCCATTGGTATCCAAAGGCGGCCTGATTTATTCCCACCTCCTCTCTATGGGCCTTTGCAGGCATTGGGGAGAAAACACCTCCCCCCAACCCCCGGCTGTCCCTAAATCTAGTTGCTGTTCACAGGTACATCAAAAAGGAAGACGATTTAAATGTAAATTCCAGAATGATAAAGACCATCTGTGAGAAAATACAAACAAATGTAAGGGCTCTATTACAGAACTTAGACATACTATCATATGTAACAAAGGAGCTATAACGAAGAGATGATGAAATATGTCGCTGGGATGCAAATTAAAATAATAAGACATTTAGGTACATCAAAAATAATAAGAGAAACCACTGAGTGGGAGAAAAAGTTGGAAAATGATACAGTAGTCAAGGAACGAATCTTTAAAATCTACAGTTAACTGCCACATTTCAATAAGAAAAGGACACAATTAAAAAGTGAGCAGTGGATATAGACAGCTTATCAAAGATGACATCTAAATGATAACACGCATATGGAGAAATGCTCATGATCTCTGTCCATATCTGAGCTGCAAATCAAAGAAATGATGACATGACACTCTATACTGAAAATGACATCCAACTTAAAAACCAAAACAAAATAACAAATGTTGGCATGACCGTGGAAAGCTCTGAACCCTCATACACTGCTGGTGGGGCCCTAGTTATGTGCAAACAATATGGAAACTGATATGGTGCTCTCTCAAATAACTGGGAATCGATAGTCCATAGGCTCCAGCAATCCCTGTGCTGATTTCATATCTTCCAGAAGTAAGAATAAAATAAAAAGTAAGAATCAGCACAGAAACAGAAATATGCATTCCAATGTTCATCACAGCACTGTTCACAGTAGCAAGAAGATGGAAACAACCGAAATTCCCATCCAGAGGAATGGATAAAAAAACTCCGGGACATAGACACAATGGAATACTACACCTTGCTAAAAAACAATGTTGAAACCACAAAGCACCTCCTGGCATGGGTGGAGCTGGAGAGCACGATTGAAATTAGCCAATAAGAAAATACAAATGTTATATAAGACAACCGTTACAGATGAAAACAAAACAGGTTAAAGTCTCACACCACAGGAAACAGACTCTGGAGGTTGCTAAGTGGGGCAGGAGGAGGGAGGATAAAGCCTTGGGCAAGACAGAAAGGAAGGAATGGGAGGAGAAGAATCAGGGAGCTAGTGTGAGCTAAACTCTTGGGGGCAGGAGGGGTTGACGAATGGTTTAAACTACTGATAATCTGAAATGTAGTGCCTCCCCCTCTACCACCCGCACCCCAACCAAATTTATGGTTTGAAAAAATTGATAATGCCTACATTTTAGGCTCTTTATGTAACTAGCAACCATAGGTAGTTGGGAGAGATTTTCTCTGCAGTCAAGTCAGAATCTGGGCGGAAGCATGCTAAGGAGGGCTTCTTAACATAAATATCCTTGTGTAAAATGGCCTTACTATTCTTTTTTATTATACAGATGTAAAAACTATGTTTTAGGAATAAGGACTCCGGCACTAATCCATTATCTAAATGCATTAAACAACTAGCAAAGCTTCATTGAGAGTACGGTTTTTAAGGAAAGGGACTTGGACACAATTCTTGCCAGTCTAAGTATCAGGCATCTCCAAGAAATATTCTAAATCAAATTAGATGTTTTACCATGGATGTATTCTAAGCACTCTGTGATTATGCCCCCAAAATTATGCCCAATAAATCTCTGTGTCTAGTTGAACCCTGCTAATTAACTCCTGTAACCAATCCCAGGACTCCGCCTCCAACTCTAGCCACTACTCCATTTTAGTTAGCCCTTTGGTGACCATCATTTATGGCAAGACAATCAATGATTTTATTGTAAATCTCTCTTTTAGTCCTATCTCCACACAAGATCCTTTCTCTAGGTCTCGCTAGTTTACACTTGTGTGAGAAAGTGATTTCTTCACTCTTCTGTAATAATCACTTTTAAACTTTCTTTAAAAAGAAGATCCTTGAGATGGATTTTGACAATAGATTCAAAGATCACGTACTGATGTTGTAGGACAGGCCAGTGTTTTATTTTGCTGTCCAGAGAGTCATTGCCAGTAGCAACGTACACAAGGACACCTAGCAAAAA
>NW_022103911.1:11178629-11179729 GCF_000313985.2 Echinops telfairi
GGGAAAATGAGAAACTGATATTAGGGTCTAGAGTGGGAGGCAAATGTTTTGAGAATGATGAGGGCAACAGATGTGCATATGTGCTTGACACCGTGGATGTATGTATGGATTGTGATGACAATTGTATGAGTCCCCAAGAAAATAATTTTTTTTAAAAAGAGGTATGAGTGAGAGAGTGGGTTACAGATTGGGAAGCAATGCCTAGGTCACATTTAACGTTAACTAGATGTTCAAGCGGCCTAGAGAACCTAAGCAAACGTCGGGATATTTTATTCAGTGTATCAAAGATATCATACTTATTTTCAGTTAAACACACACAGTCATACACACAAGCTGGCTGTTACCTTGACCTTAGCAGCCAGCTCATGTTAGGTCACAAGCTCTGTGTGTATGTGTATTTTCCTGCAGTTTCAGCCACAAAGAAAAGGCACCATCATAAAACCTCCACTAAGGTTTCTCTTTTCCAATTGGAATTTGGTAGCGCTAATTATTTTGAATGCCTGCAAGCTCACTTGGACCCTCAACTGGCAAGACAACCTAGATGTTTGTCTGCCATTTAACAGCTTTCAGGTGAAATAAAACACCAGGTGAAACAAGAATTGGCAGACAATGTGCTAATATAAAAAAACTCACTTTCTTTATCTAGTAGGTGAACAATGTTTGAAGGGAGCAGCATTTTTGAAATGTTTTTTTTTCCTAGAATAGGACAACATACATCTTGCAAAAAAAAAAATAATAAGCTTCCTTTGGACATAATTTAGGATTTTGTCTCTTTCCATTAACCAAAGGTGCATTTTACTAGATTTAGAATGCTTCATGGATTTTATTAGGGATTTTCCATATATTACTTTTTAATCATTCATTTTGTTCCTCGAAAATCTTGTTGATTTGTTTCTATTGCTTTTAATAGAACTTAGCAGTAAGCAAAAAATCACATTTTCACATCACTGCTGATTTCATTAAAGAAGACAGCACATTCATTTCACCACTCTTAGCACATGCGTAGAGTTTCCATGTACCAGGTGGGCATAATTAGAATGGAATGTGCTTTGACTAGCAAGTTATTTCCTATTGACTGCTTAATGCCTCTGCTGCATCAC
>NW_022103911.1:11180638-11211718 GCF_000313985.2 Echinops telfairi
GTGTATCGATAAGGAATATTTCAAATAGATAATAATAATATGTCACCAAATTGATAAATATATTTGTTTTAAAATACTAAAGTGGAAACATAACATCATGAAGTAATGAAGAATAATTTTACATTATTAGAGAACTACATTAAAGTAAATTGTTGGGTGAACTGATTTAAAATCTAAATAAAAAATATTTCTACCTGTTCACTGACTTCATTTTAAATATGCATTTTATACCTAGAATTACTTTTACATCTTACCTTAATTCCATGCCTGTGAGAGAATCTCATGAATTTAGTCAGACTGATAGCAGGCAATACTGATTTCCCTTTGAAATAAACCCTGGAACAAGGGCTTGGAAGCTGCTTATTTAATTATGAGTGACGGTAAGCATCATAAAGGAGAAATCAGTGAATTGAGAGAGTGGGGAAAGAGCAATGAAAGATCTATTGATGAGGGCATTATTACTGTGCTTCTCACTCAGTGCCATTGAATCAATTCCAACTCATAGCAACCCTGAAGAACAAGGTAGAACTGCCCCTTTGGATTTCTGATGCCATCATTCTTTAAAGGGGTAGAAAGTCTCAGCTTTCTCCCAGTGAGAAGTTGGTGTATAGAACTGCTGACCTTTAGGTCAGGGGTCTAACACTTTCTCACTAAACCATCAGAACTCCTTACAGTTGTCAACTTTTCTGAGACTGTGAGAACAAACTTAGGCTCAGTTGATTTGGGACCACCCTCACACACACAAGGGCTTAAGTTGCCTTTCCCTTTCTTGGTTGAACTCCACTTTCCCAATTTCTTTCTAACTTGGGGGTGCTGACCAGTTTCAGCAGGGTGTGCAGACTACAAAGGAGGAGAGAAGGAATAGGCTGTCAACTTCTGAGGGATTAACCACTGACAACCTGATGGAGAGCCGTGAACACTGCCATATACCAAACACCTCAGGTATATCCTCCAGACATTGTCAGATATCATGAGAGAAGATGAGCTCCTCATGTTGGAAAGCAAACAAACTCACTGACACTGACTCAGTACTGAATCATAGCAACCGGATAGGCTAGGCCAGAACTGCCCCTGTGGGCTTCTGACCCTGTAACTGTTCATGGGAATGGAATTGCATTGCTTCTTCTTTTGAATTCCTGATACCTTGTCCAACTTTCACACGCATAAGACACATTAAATATACCTTGACTCCTCGTCAACATTTTGAAGAGATCTAGTAGAACATGTTATCCAGTCACAGACTGTGTTGTATGTTTTGTATGTCAAGATAGATCTTGATATGTTCATTTTGAGGATGAACACAACAATGCTATTCCTCTAGCATTTATTATTTCCAACATAGTAAAGTGATGCATTTAAATTGTTGTTTTGACAAATACTGGGGACTGCCAGAAGAATAAGCAAATATACCTTTGAAGAAGTACAGCCATAACAGAAGTTGTGATGGCAAGTCTTGTCTCAGGTACATTGGACATGCTTTCAGGAAAGCTCAGTCCCAGGGAAAGAATATCATGCTTGATCTTGATTAAGTAGAAGGTTGGCAAATAAGAGGAGACCCTCAATGAGATAAATTGACACAGCGGTTGTAACCATGGGCTCATACAGATAAACAATTGTGAAGATAGTCCACGATCTGGTCAGTGGTTCCCCCCTCCCCCCTGTGGTACATGAGGGTACTATTAATTCGAATGAACTTGTATAAGAGTGTAATATCCCACCATAAATTTCATAAAAAAATAGCTGACCTTTGAAGATTCCATTATGGAGCTGATTACATTGTATTAGATCTTAACTCCCAAACTACTGAGAATCCAAATCCAACAAAATTGAGCCCAAACTTTAACTAGCACATCCTGGAAAACCATGGCAGTCTACCAGTGATCTGGCTATCACTCTTTTTACTATATAAGGATATCATCCTTCAGCTTTGACATTCCTCATGATTCCCCGCTGGTTTCAAAGGTGCCATTTCAAATAATCCTTCACCATCTTCTACCTGCCTATGTTTCAGTATAATTCCCTACCTCTGTGAAGGCTAAGAAGTCGTTTATTTTGGCTGAACTTCCCAATGGCTGAGAATATGTATTTCCACATTAGATATACTGAATCAGAATCTACTTTTCAGTAAGATACATAAACCCTTGATTTCTTAGTCCAATCACAAGTATCATTAACACAATCTTGATGTATTTTACCTTCGAGTCTCTATAATATATGTTTCTGACTTTTCATGTCAAGAAAGATGCCCACATAGAAATGGCTTCCTTTTCTACACCTCTTATATCTTGTCCCTTTTTCTCTCTTTTTCCATTTCCAAGAAAAGGAGTATGGTGTTTAGAACTCATCAACATGAAAAAATAAGTTTATTCTGGTCTCAGTTTTGGCTAAGGCAAAATATTCAATAGGCAAAGAAGCAGCATTCATACATTACGAATGACAAATTGACAAGAACTTAGAACTAGTACCTTGAATTCCTCAGCCACATAGAGGACATAATAGCTTGGGGTTGGTGTGACTAATCAGGATTTCTTTGGACAAAATTTCTAGTGCTTTCAGTCACATTCTCTCATTAAAGGGAATGAAGTACCTACAACTCATTTCCAACCTATTGAGAAGAATATTATATTAGAAGATCACAGCTATTAATTTTTGATCCCAACAGAGATCTGAGATGAAAAAAACTAGATTATTTGAGGGGTAATAGACAGAAAATATATATTTTGTAATGCCTTGATTGTGTTTAAGAAAGTATATATGTAAAAGAATTATTTCCTCAAAAGTATAAGTGCATAGAAAATAAGGATGGTTATGCACCCACCAGAAAAAAAGAATATCTCTCTCTCTATCTATCTATCTATCTATCTATCTATCTATCTATCTATCTCTCTCTCTATATATATATAATGAATTTGGCCTCCCAAAGAAAACTGAATTTGAGAGTGAGCCATTAGCCAGTTTGGAAGACATCACTTAAGTTATGTGAAACACTATCAATACATAGTCAGAAATATATAATTACTCAAAGTTCATTAAAACATCTTCAAATTAGAGGGTTTAATTACTTTAAAGCCCATATATTCTGTGAACACATGGACATAGCCCTTGGCAACAGCCATGCTTATGTATGTCTCTGTCTCCTTCACTAGCCCACCCAACACCATGGTAGTAAAAAATTCCATAGGTAAGGATATAGAGGAGACTGGATGGTAAGAGAGATTACTTCATCTTTTCCCTTGACTACAAATGGCATATTTATAAATAGGTGAATATATTAAAGTGAAATGAATGTTAATTATCAAATGAAAAGCATTAATAAATTAAGCTTAGTATATAGAATTCTTAATTTTAAGTAACCTGAAGTCAAGTTCTTATAGGACTTTTTCTCTGGGAATAGAATAAAAGAATTTCTATGGAATACCTTTTAAAGACATCGGTACGAAAGTAGAGTGGATCCATTTTACATCACAGGTTAACTTGTTTTATCCTATGTATTTTCTATGCAAAAAAGCACTTGCCGATGAAGACCAAGGATTGCTACTTTCAGTATGGATTACAACTCAATGCAAAGAAAAAATCATTACAACTGGATTAATAGGTAACATCATGATAAACAGAGAAAAGATTAAAGGTGTCAAGAATGTCATCTTGTTTGGATGCTTAATTAGTGTTCATGGAGACAGCAGTTAAGAGATTAAACTATGAACTACACTGGGCAAATCTGCTGCACAAGATGTCTTTAAAGGGTTGAAAAACAAGGTTATTTGAGGACTAGGCTGCACCTGGCCCAACCCATGGTATTTCCTATTGCTTCATATGCATACCCACCACTTATCTGTCAGTTTGTCATACTGTGTTACTTGTGTGTTCCTGTGATGCTGGTCACCCAAAGTGAACAGGTTTCAGCAGAACTTTCAGACTAAGAACAGACACCAAAGAAGGACTTGGCTGCCTGCATTGGAGGAAGTAGTCTCTGAAAACTTTGTAAATAGTGTGGAAACATTGTCACATATGGAAAGCCTATTGAGTAGAAGCAGAGCATTGTCAGAGATAGTGGCAGATGCTGAGACCCTTGTGTCGGAAGGCAATTGAAAGGTGAATGAGGACGAGATACTTTCTCCCTGTGGACTTGATCCTGGTGATGGGAGTGGGATGAAACCTGTGGAAGTGGAGCCTTCAGGATCTTCATTTTCTACTGGAGCAAAACTCAGGTAAGAAGAAACAGCTTTAAAAATAACTACTAATATTCAGAACTTGGAATGTATGAAGTATGAACACAGGAAAACTGTAAATGTTCAAAAACGAAGTTAAATGCATAAAGCTCAATGTACTAGGTTTTAGTGAGCTTAAAAGAACTTGGAATGGTGACCTTGAATCAGGAAATTATATGAATTACTATGCCAGGAATGGCTCACTTGAGAGGAAGGACATTACATTCATTATCAAGATATATTCCAAATCACAATGCAGTGTATGATGGGTTTATATCTATCAGCTTTCATGTAAATTCAAACAATACAACTATTATCCAAATTTATGCACCCACCACAAAAACTAGTGATGAGGAAATTGAAGAACACTACCAGAATCTTCAGTCAGATATTGATCTACATGCAATTAAGATGTATTTATAATTATTGGTGATTCAAATCTAAAAGATGGAAACAAATTGGAATGAACAATAGTTGGAAACTATGCTTTTGGTGATCAAAACAAAGCAGAAGATCACATGATAGGGCTCTGCAAATCTAAGACCATATTCATAACAAATAACGTTTTTCAACAAGTGGCACTATACACATGGGGTTCTCCAGATGGTATGCACAGATATAAATTGACTACATCTGTGGGACGAGAAGATCGAGACACTCAACATTTTCAGCCAAAATGAGGCCGGCCAGGGGCTAACTGTGAAACAAATCATAAATTGCTCATATGTAAAATAGGTTGTGTCTGAAGAAAATTAAAACAGGTCTACCAAAAAAAAAAAAAAAGTCCTCCAGAGTCAAAATACAAGCTTGAATCTACCCCACCTCAATTTTGAGAAAATCTCAAGATCAATCTGTTGAGTGAACACTGATGACAGAAGACCCGATGAGCTGTGGAGACATCAAGAACATCATGAAGAAAGCAAAATGTTATTAAAAAATAAAAAGAAGGAAAAGATCAATGGGGACGTCAGAAACACTAAAATTTGCTCTTAATCATAGAGTAGCTAAGATCAAAGAAATAAATGATGAAATCAAAGAAATGAATACAAATTTTCAAAGGCTAGTTCAAGAGGAAAAAGTCAAATATAATGAAATGTGCAAGGCTTAGAGTTAGAAAACCGAGATGAAGACCACACTAAGCCTAACTTAAACTGAGGGCACACAAGAAAAAACTCAAGCCACAAGTTGTGACATTGAAAGATTCTATGGGCACAATATTGAAAGATAGAGGAAGAAACAAAAGAGCATAAAATCACTATACCAATAAAAGAACTAGTCAACCATCCACCATTTCAGGAAGTAGCAGAAGAGCACGAGCCATGGATGTTGAAGGAAGAAGTCCAAGCTACATTGAAAGCATGAGTCAAAATCAAGACTCCAGGAATTCATGGAATACCTATTGAATTTTTTCAACAGACTTATGAAACACTGCAAGTACTTACTCATCCATTTCCCAAATTTGGAAGACAGCTACTTGGCCAACTGACTGGAAGAGATCCATATTTGTAGTCATTACAGAGAACATGGCCCAACAGAATGCACGAATGATAGAACAGTATTATGATACCAAATGTAAGTAGAATTTTTCTGAAAATCACTCAACAACAGTTGTAGCAGTACATTCACTGGAAGCTGCCAGAAATTCAATCCAGATGCAGAAGAGGACATAGTACAAGTGATATCATGTCAGAAAATCATTTGTGATGTGGGAGGAATATGAGCTGAAAGGAGTGAATACCAGAAATGTTATTGACTATGTGAAAGCATTTGACTGTGTGGATCATAACAAATACGGATCGTCTTACAAAGAATGGGAATTCCTGACACTCTATTGTGTTCATCCAGAACCTGTACATGGATCAAGAGACAGTTGTGTGAACAGAGCAAGGGAATACCATGTAGCCCAAAATCACGAAAGAGGTCTATCAGGGTATGTGTTAGTCTGGGTAGACTAGAGAAACAAATCCAGGAGGCACATTTATGTGTGTAAGAAAGAGCTCTACAGAAAGAATCATTGTATATTAAGAAAGCATTCTAGCCCAGGATCCAGATTAAGTCCAGAAGTCTGATATCAGCCCATATGTCAGATACCCATCTATAAATTCCCCTTCAGGCTCATTCAACACATGTAATGACTCCAAATGCAGGAAGATCACAGGCTAGTGAGTGGGAAGTATTGTGGATCCAGAGGTGGTGAAAGCATCTCAGCACTGGTGTGGGTCTCCACGTGTCTCTTTGGGCTCCAGAGCTCTGGCTCCATCAGTGTAACTCCAACAGACTTATCGCCAGTAGTGTTTCAAAGGGAGTGAGCATGTGTGCCTGTCTCCAAGGAGCTATTTATCTCCTTAGCACCTCCAAATGAGGTCATCAAATTGTGACCTGATTGGCAGACTAAACTCCACCCTTTCTTCCTTAATTCTCAAATTGACAACAGATTGTGTAACTACCACATACTTGTTCTTAGTAAATAATCACAGAATCTATGTCATATGAAGAAGAATTTAACATCAGCATTCAAGGAAGGCTATTAACAACCTAAAGGAAGGCTTATTAACAACTTTCAGTACGCAGGTAACATAACCTTGCTTGCTGAAATTGAAAACAACTTGAAGCACATGGTGTTTAAGACCAAGAATTGCAGCCTGAAGTATGGATTAGGAGGCAATGTAAAGATGACAATTTATTTTACAACTAGACCAATGGGAAACATCATGAGAAATGGAGAAGATGCGGAAGCGGTCAAGGATTTCATCCTGCTTGAATCCACAGCCAACGTTCCTAGAGGTAGCACGGAAAGATCAAACAATGCATTCCATTGGGTAAATGTGCTGCACAAGACCTCTTCAGACTATTGAAAATCAAGGGTGTTACTTTGAGGACTACGAGGCATCGGATCCATGTCATGATATTTTTAATTGACTCTTGAGCATGTGAAAGTTTGTCAGTGAATAAGGAAGACCAAACCAGAATTGATGGCATTTGAATTGTGGCGCTGGCAAAGAATATTGCAGGTACCATGGCTCGCCAAAAGGACAGACAAATTGTTGTTGGAAGAAGTGCAGCCAGAGAACTCCATGTCAGCACTGGTTGCAAGCTCATGAATATTGCACATGTTAGACATCATGCATGATCTAACAGAGGGCTTTCAAAAGATAGGCAGATCCTCAAAGAGATGGATTAGCAGAGTGGCTGCAACAATGGGGATACAAACTATTATGAGGATCGTTCAGGGCTAGGCAGTGCTTCCTTTTGTTGTGCATAGGATTTCTTTGGGTTGGAACCACATCCGTGGCACCTATCCACAGCAACATGTGAAAGTTGGAGATGGGAAAAGGAAGAGTGCAGAAATATATACACACGATTAAAACCCATATAGATGAACTCATGTAGTATGTGTATATGCATATATATGTTTTGTATATTGGAAAAATGTTATAAAGTAAAAATAAAAGCACAGAAATTATTTCAATTACTACTTTAAAAATAATTGTATGTGGTATGAGATTTAACATGCAAGGAATATTTGCTTCTTTCCATATGTATTTGCTTCTCCCCTATGGGTAGTGTCTGTCATAAAAATAATCCTTAATCAATAAATACTTTTGTGGCACATTTGTGTACCTTGTGAATGTTCTGAGACTTTCACTTCTAAATGAATAAAATACAATTAAAATAAAAAATATGTGTTTGACCATCAGAAAAATAAATTATTAAAATGAATCAAACCAATTTTAAGAAAATATGAAAAATATTTTATTATGCTTCTTTTAGAGGACAGCATTCTCTCATTATACAGGTTATAAGTTGCAACATTAATAATAGTTGCATATTAGTTCTATTTATTTTATTTTAATTACAGAAATGCCTTTGAGAAAAGATTTTCCTTCTTGGATTTCCTTCAAGTTTATATAAGATGATATTGTGGGCTTAGAAGTTTTAAAGGGAGCCAATTATGTTCACGGCCTCCATCAATAGTGCAGTATTAAAGGTTTCGGGGAATATTTTCACCCTTTTATTATAAAAGTTTTGCTTTGGGGAGGAAATATTTCTAGTCAAGTTTCAGATACCACTTTTATTGTGAATAGCTAGAGAGGATTGCCTCAGCTTTAGAGACTTGAAGTTATGAGGAAAAGGGAAAATTGTTTGCCAAGAAAAAATTGTATTTATATCATAATCCATTAAAGTGGGTTTAGCTAATAATATAGAATTGTAGGAAGCAGAAGACATGGGAATATTTCTTGAATCACAAATGAAAATGTTTTTGCATATTAAAGCATGACTTAGTACAGATGCTGGTAGATCAGGAAACTGATGCTTTCATGCTTCTAAATCTGATATCATTTGTACATCACTCTGCCTGATGAAAACAGAAGCAGCAACTGAGAAAAATCCCATTGTCAATAAAATTCCCTAGAACATTTGAAGGATAAGAAAAAACTACCAGGATGCTGTCTAAGATAAGTTTCCTTATGAACTCCAGAGCTCCCATTTAATTTCCTTGAGAATATGGGACCCTGGAGGTGAAATGCAGATCTTGGCCTCTGTCAAAGATGAGGAGCACTAACATTTTGCATGTGTGTTAGAGGATTTGTCTGTAGACACATAAAACATTGGGAACTTTTTATTTGGCCAAATAAGGGCATTCTCAATGTTTTTGTTCTGATGAATTGTTTCAAATATTTACAAAATTTTATTTGGAAAAGCTATTATCCTACTAGCCCTTTGGTGTTTTTCTAGGGTGATAATTGCAGGACACCTTTTTTTCTATGTTATTTTTATTGTCCATTATTTAGTCATTATATCTTATACAGAATGTGGTTTACCAAAGAGAAAGAATTTACGCAATATTTTCCCTTAAGAATGTACAAAACAGACCATACATTCAAGACTCTTTTTGCATGTGCCATTCGATGACACTCATTAATTTATTCAATCTACGCAAGCCTTCTCACTCATCCTCTCTGAGTTCTTCCTTCCCCGTGCACGTAATCTTACACCCAACCTCTATTTCTACCAATTTTTTCCAGTTGCTATTCTCAATTTAATCTACTCTAAATATATATATTAGAAAAACGCAATGCTCAAGTCCACCTCCTTTACATGTTAAGGTCAATTATTGTTTGGTTTTAAAAAGACTACAGGAATATTTTTGGTAAACCTCTCTGCTCAGTCAGAAGTGAAAAACAATCACTGACATTTAAGATCATTTCGTGAATAGTTTCAATATTTCCTCTAGTGTCCATGGCTAAAGAAATTCTGGATTTCATAATACTTTGAACTTCTATGACATATGTCCCTTTCTTGTTAAAGTCCCCCCGCCTCCGTACAATCTTGGTCAAAATGTTCCGTAATCATAGCCAGACAGTAGGCAATCATTCTGGCTTCATAGCGGCACATAGCCTTACCTTCCATGTCCAGCTCTATGTCCTCTCTTCCTTTCTCTATTGCTATTGGTAAATCAAGACCAAATGGTTGTGCTGGAGCTGTTCAGTTTCAAGCACTGAAGACTCACAGCACTGTGCAATGAGGTAGGAGGTAGGATAGGAAAACTAAACACCATGTTGTTAGGTGCCTTCAAGTAGGTCCTGACTCATAGCAACTCTATGCACAGCAAATGAAACCCCTATGCCATCCTCACGCTTGCTCCAGTGCAGTAGATGGACTCAATGCAATGTATTGGTGGATCGCTTGACTGCTGATTCCATGAGTGCTGATTGTGGATCCAAGTGAAACAAAACCCTCGACAACGTCCATATTTTCTCCATTTGGCATGATATCACCTACAGGTCCAAGTGTGAGGGTTTTGGTCTTCTTTACATTGCGGTGTCATCTGTACTCAAAACTGCACTCTGATCTCTGTCAGGCAGTGTTTCAAGCCCTCCTCACGTTCAGCAAGCGAGGTTTTGTCATCTGCGTAACACAGGTTGCAAATAAACCTTCCCCCAATCCTGGTGCCACATTCTTCTTTATATAATCCAGCTTCTCTGATTTGCTCAGCATTCAGACTGAATAAGTATGGTGAGGAGGATACAATTAGGATTAACATTTTACCAGATTTTAAACCATGCAGTGTTCCCCTGATCTGTTCTCACAATTTCTTGTTCTATGTAAAGGTTGCACATGAACACCATGACATATGTGTTCTTCAGCAAAATTTTACTCACGTATGATAAACACATTAGTAAATCAATCTACTGGGATTTCTCAAGAAGCCATGACACTAAAAGCCAGAGGAAGCAATGAAATCTGTAGAAATGTTTGATTGCACCTAAACGGCCTCGGATGGCTTTCTTCTATCATCTTTTAAAACATACTGTAAATATATCTATCATAAGTGTTGCCAATACAACTTTTTCACAGGTGTACAACTCATTGACATCAATTACATTATTTGGCTATGTCACCATACCCTTAATCAGTATAATGTTTCCATCACCGATAACCCCTCTTACTCTTTTTCTATTCATCTTGCCATAGGTTACCCCTAATAAATCTTGGCCTCTGTACATTGACCTGCTCTTATCTTCTTATATATAGTCAGGACCAACAACCACAAAAAGGTGTCCTCAAATGATTAAATTATTTCACTCAGCTTGATGTCTTCAAACTCCATCAATACTTAACTTCTCTTACTAGGTGAGTAATACTCCATTTTGCGTGTGCGTACCACATTTTGTTTATGAATTCGTCTCTTGATGGGTATCTCGGTTGATTCCACCTTGTCTACTGCAGGTAGTACTACAATGAACATTTGTGTTCAAGTTTCTTTGAGATTCTCTCCATTTTGGGCACATAACCAGGAGAGGAATTCCTGGATCATATGGCAGCTCTATTTTTGTTTCTTGAGGAACTTCTACACTCTTTTTTCTGAACAGTTACGCCAATTTGTGCTCCCTCTAGCAATGGATAAAAGTTTTAATTTCTCCAAGTCCTCATGAATGTTTGTTGATATTTTTAAAAACTGAAAAGAGAGAGAAATGGTATTTGATTGTGCTTTTGATTTACATCTCTCTGATGATTAATGCTATTTAACATCCTTTCATTTGTTTGCTGGCCATTTCAATATATCCCTGGTGAAATATCTATTCTAAAGTTTTGCATGATGTCAGTTCATATGTCTTGCATAGTCAGTAAAACGCAAGTAAACATCGTTCTGGTAATTTCTGCTGTCAGCCAAGATGCCCTTATAATATCACTAATGCAAAATCTTCTGAATTCAGCTTGAATTTTTGGCACTTCCTTGTGGATTATACTCCTACAATCATTTATTTCATTATCTTCAGTAAAAACTCACTTGCATGTATTGATATTGATATTGTTTGATAATTTCTGCATTCTTCCACATCATTTTTCTTTGAAATGGGCACGCCTATGGGGTGCTCATCTAGTCAATTGAGCAGGAAACGGTTTCAAATATCTTGTTGTGGATGATTGAGTGCTTCCAGAGCTGTATTAGTCTCTGTTTGTTTGATTATTGAAAAATTTAACAGTATTCCATCACTTTCAATTGTCTTAAATGTTCTAAATTATTGAAATTATTGGGCTTATGTAGAATCAAAATGAATATTCTGCCTAAGGCAGGGGCAACAATTAAAGTTATGATATAAAATGGATATATTAGAGGGAATACAATAAAACATGTTGCATATTTTATCATCTGGGGAAAAGAAGACAGTAACTCACCCCTAAATAAGTATATATAGGGGAATAATAAATAAAAGAGGTGCTTGGGAGCCAAATATACAATAGTGCAAAGCCAGCAAAGGAACATTTTCTTATAGGTTACTAAAATCAGTATAGCCATGAAAATATTAATCAAGGATAAGAAAAACAAAAGCACTTACCATTATCAAATGTAATTAAAGTTGTCACTACCAACAGACCCCACAATTCTTAAAAATATATTTTAACAATACTTGAAATATTAACATATCCCTAGGGAAATAAATAAACAAAATGAAAGAGTAAAATTAAAAAGCACAAATATATTTCTAAATTTTCGTAGAAAATCAAAACCAATGCACAGTTAAAGTCATTCCTGTAATGAAAGCAAATGTTCAAATAGGTAAACTGTTGAAAGCTACATTACAAAAATATGTAGGTGAATGTAAACTTACACAACTTTTACATAACCTATATAAGAAGTTACTAATTTTACAATGTGTGTATTATCTTGTTTTCAACACTGTATCAAAAACAACATTAAAAGTACGTACTAACAAGTAAAAGGCAGTAGTGTATAAAATAATAATAAATTATGAACAAATAAAATTCTGTTCTGTAAGAATGCACAGCTATTAAAGCATTCAAAATTTTCAGAATTAGGCATGTGCGTCCTATTTAACACAAAATAATTAATGGAACACATTAGTAAAAGCCATTCTATGATCATGAAAAAATAAAACTACTTCTCAGTAAATTCTGAATATATAAACAAAAGCATGAATAGTGCCCAAATCTCATAGAATATGTCTGTATTCTAGTCAATATGAGCAAAGTAATTAGCAATTGTAACCCAGCTTCATTAACTACCAGTTGAAATTTATTAAGATAATCATAAGAGAATCCATTTCCCAAAAGTGTCCAATCCATAGCAAAGTTCACTTCATTGACTCCTCCCTCAAATCACTTAAAACAATACAATAGCCATTATCACAAAATCTATATGCAAAGTCGTAACCTCAGCAGCAAAATTAGTGTGCATGCACAATAACATGAATGCAAAATCTCAGAGGGCTGAGAAGGGGCCATTCCCAACTCAAAATTTGCTTTATTAAGATTCATAAATACTTTCTCATCTTCTTTTCACTTTTATGTTTCTAAATGGATTCAAATGATAAAAGTTGACTATTACCTTGTAGATAAATGAATATAAGAAATTTACAAAGGACAAACATTTTTAAAGATAAAATGTAATGATAATTATGACACTTTCTTATTAACACAAATAAGTAACAATGGCCCAAGAAAACTATGCCCTAATGATTGATTGGAAGTGGTGAAAAACTCTGCAATTGTTTTCTATCAATCAGAACAATTTAGGGAATGATATGGAGGAGAACTTTAAACTACTGTAATTAAAGTGTGTCAGATGGAGACAATGTTTCTAAGATGACAATCTACAATGAACATTAGCCTAAAATAAGTCTTGCCAGGTTAAAAACAACAAAAAAGATGACAACACTGGATAAAGCCAAGTGAAACTCACTCACCTTTCATATGCAAAATCTTGTCATGAAAAGTACATTTAAAATATTCCATTATTAAAAATACTATTATTCTTTCAAGGAGCCTTTACAATGAAAATTGAATGTTTCTAAATAAAAGTATATTGTTTTTCTTCTTATAAGACCAAATGCTTTAAGTTCATGACATAATATGTACAATGTTTAACATGTTTTATGTTACTTCTACAGATATGAATCCATTTTTTCAATAAAATTTCTTTTATCATTGTTTTTTCTCAGTTTTAACACAGCCATAATACTACTTGTTCTCTAACTGCAGTGAGTACAAAGAATAATTAAATGAAAACCTTCCTTGACTGAGAAATCATAGGAACAGTGTACTATTGGACAGCATTAGCATATCAGTGTGAGGGAACAGAGATTCTAGATGCAGTTACTTGATATGCTTTATCTGTATGTCTATTTGGAGAATTTGTTATGACTTGGAAAGTGAAACTGGTAATATGAGCCATTAAGGTATCTGGAAGCAGACCAAACTGTAAGTAAAGGAAATTGTCTCTTATTATGGATGACATTTTATGCTATATTTTATGTAAGTGAAGGCACTCCAGAAACACTGTCGTGGCCCTGGGATATTTTAAAAGTATAGATTAATGTGTAAGATACCACTCTGGATTAAATCTACGGAGTCAAACAAAACTACACTTAGGTTTCCATTTTTATGTTGTAATAGAACGAAAGAAGACTTTTAAAATAATGGACCCAAACAAAGCTGTGCTTTTGAATACGTATCCCCTTAAACTTGCCACACATATCCTTCACAGGCAGAGGAATGGGCCACTGTACATGGTGAGTGAGTCACCCAGACCTTCCTTGATTGTTTGCCATTTGTAGCATAAAATATAATTGAAATTTCATTAAAAATATGTGAATCAGTTAATATTTCACATTCTTTACAAATTCATACGCAGAAAATTCAAGTATGGTTGAAGTAAACTAAATTAGAAAACACCTTGGCCTTTTTATTACTTTCAGTTGAATTTTGTTTTCTTCATATTACCTTAATCTGGAAAGGTAAAACATATTTTGTGAGCATTCATCACAAGAACCCAAGAAGCCTTGGTGTAATTCAGTTACTTATTTGGTTGTTAGCCACCAGATCAGTAGTTCAAACCCACCAACTGTTCAGCAAGAGTAAGATGAGGTTTTCTGCTCCCATTGAGAATTGTAGTCTCCGAAGCGCATAGGAGCAATCCTACTCTGTTCACAGGGTCAGTGTGAATCCAAATTCACTAGATGGCAGTGAGTTTGTTTATTTGCATATTTTCCTGTACTTTTAGTCAGCACAAGAAAAAGGAACCCTGGTGGCCCAGTGGACTAAGCATTGTGTTGCTAACTCTGAGACAGGTGGATCACAATTATCAAAGGGTTCAAGGGAGAAAATGGAAGGTATCTGCCTCAGTAAAAATTTGTAGGCTCCGTTATTCTTGGAACTTACACATTTTTACTGGAGCAGATAACTTCAGTTTTGACGATGTAAGATATGGAAATAATAATCTATAACTTATCAAGGGTTTTTGAGGGAGGCGGGTGGCGGAAGGCGGGAGAAGAAATGAGGAGCGGATATCAGGGGCTCAAGTGTCCAGAGAATGTTTTGAAAATGATAATGGTGGCATATGTGTAAATGTGCTTGACACACTGGATGAATGTGTGGATTATGATAAGAGATGTAAGAGCTCCCAATTAAAGTATTTGGAAAAAAATTGTAGATTCAGAAAAGGTAAGAAGCAGGTCTAACTCTGTCCTGTAGCATTGCTGTGAGTCAGAACTGCCTTGATGTTAATGAGTAATACAAATAACTATAAAAAGGAAGTCCAGTTTGTTTCCTGTTTCTGCTAGTTTCTCTTGAGGGGAAGAAGTTTGAGAACAGGCATGGGGTGTGAGAGATCGTGTGTGTGTGTGTGTGTGTGTGTGTGTGTGTGTGTGTGTGTGTGTGTGTGTGTGTGATTGGTTAACTAAAGCTTAATATCTCAATTAAAAACATCATTGAAAATATATAAGCTTTATTTGCTGTAGTTGTGTGCTGTTCTTCGGCGTTTCCTGACAGTTTTCTTTTCACATGCTTCACTGGCTTTAATTAAGTTCTCTACTTAGACCTGAATGAAAAAAAAACACACAAAAAACCTGCAGACTCATTACATTTCCTCAAGTGCATGCAATTTAGTTAGGTGACGCCTGGTGTCTATGCTGATATTAAAAGTTTCAGTGCTCTTAAAGCTATTCTGACTGATTAGTAATAAACAGGTTAAATTTAGAAATTCAATGCTCTAATGCAATGATTCACAAACTCCTTGGGACTATTAAGAATTTAAAACACAGCTTCAGTTCTCTCATGCTACACTAGATGAAATAGACAATAAGGGGCACACCTTGAGAATCCATGTTCATTGCATTTCACAGTACAACAGGGGAACTTGTTAAAAAAGTTAAATGGTCTACACTCCAGACTCACTAAATAAAAACCTGCACTTTAATAAAATAATGGAAGATCCTAAGAACTGTCATGCTCATGCTACCTTTTTATCATCTAGCTCCCTAAGAAATGAAAACATCTAGAAAATATAGTTATATTTATTCCGTTTATAAGTCAGGAAAATAATAGTCACATTGAAAGAGGTTGTGATCTCGATGCTTCTAGACTCATCGTCAAATTAACATCATTTTATATATTAAAATTATCTCTTTATTTAGCATGGTTTTCAAGGACCTCCAAAAATAGTATCAGTTGCCAGTTTCAACAAATGTATTTCCTTCCACAACATAACTTCTGATTATGTTGCTTCTTAGTGCTGAAAGAATAGTGTCACAGATATTTGTCAAATGAAATTCTACCCATCATTTACATTGTCACTCATCTATAGTTTTATCCTCATAGTTTATTTGCTAAGTTTTAACTAAGAAGACATTTTTATCTGTCTGCTTCTGTTTTTACAATATTTATATTAGTTTCCTATTGCTGCTGTAACAAAATCCCATAAACCTGTGACTTAGAACAAAAACATCTATTCTTTTACAATTCTGGATATTAGAGTCTGAAATCATGGTGCCATCAGGGTCCTGTCATCTGGAGGTTCCAGTGGATAATCAATTCTCGTGTCTTTACCAGTTTTAGAAGCCATTTACATCCCATGTCCCAAGGTTACTTCCTTTTATCACTCCAAACTCTAACTTCCATTATTTCATCTCCTACTATTGCTCCTCTGATCCTCCTTTCTCCCTTTTACCAGGGCCCCTTTAATTAATCAGGATAGTCATCTGTTATAATTACGTTTGTGTCAACTTGGCTGAATCTGTAAGAAGATATAAGTGGAGTCCAACATCTCATTCAGGTCACAGCCTGATGAAGGGTCCTATGAGATGTGGTCTATTTGATATTGGTGGTCTATTCGTGATGCTGGGGAGACCTGGCTCTTATACATTTTCTTTCTGGTCTGAAGCTGACTTCCTGAGGTGGCAGTAACTGTTAACTCTCAACGTTGTCTATGGTCTGACGTGTTTGTTAATGACCGTGGCACCCCTCAGCTCTGCTTACCTTAGTGATCTTCCTGCTTCTTGTTTCATCTCTCTGTCAGGAAAGATCTCCAGCTAGAATATGCTCTGTGGACTGAGTTAGATGGGGCTTGCCCATTCTGCAGCCTTGTGACTGCTTTCTTGATATAGATTTATTTCTTATACTTGTGTCACTAGTTTTATTTATCTAGAAAATACAGCCTAACACATCAGCCTATCTCAAGATCCATAAAATAGTCACATTGTTCTTTTTAAGTATAAAATAACATATTACAATGTTTAATATTTTGGACTATTAGCAAATTTGGGGGAGGGAGATAATTCAATTTACACATTAATGTTTTACTTTTCATGATATTTGATTGATGGACTATTTTATAAAACTGTGTTGATTAATGATTATAACTAATTTGATGATTAATGGTTTATCTTATAAATAAGTGTTGTTTATTAAGAAGGGACAACGAGAAAACAGAGATACACAAAAACAGTGTTGGAAAGCTAAGTTCATTGCCAATAAAGATAATTCTATTTTAAAAGTTCAAGTTCTGGTAGATAAAATGTGTTTCCAAACTTTTATCTATTGCCTGAAATGCTGCTTTTCTAATATGTGAACCTGCCTATAGTGGTAATGAATTGCTTTATATTAAGTATCTCTCCTTTTGTGGTGAAAGCAAACAAACAAAAAAGCAAAAGTTTATTTTTATTGTAACACTTCTCCAAACGTGTCCATTTTAATATTTCAGGCAAAAATGAAGCTGTCTTTCTGATTGCCTTCTGACACAGTAATTTATTGAAAGTAGAATCCATTTTCCAAATCTGGCTGATCCTAATGCTCTTCAACGCTGTTGGAGAGAAAAGAAGAGTTCTTTTGCAGCAGATGTTATTGATAATGACATGCAGTTCCCACTCACCGTAACCCCAGGTACGACCAAGTGAAACACCACCAGTCTTATGTTGTCCTCAACAGTTGTCCTTATGTCTGAGCCGTTGTTACAAGCAGCATGTCAGTCCATCATCTTGAGGGCCTTCTTTTGCACTGCCCCTCTATTTTCCCAGGCGTGATGTCCTTGCCTAGGCACTGTTCTCTCCTGGCAACATATCCAAAGTATGTGAGACAGTCACCTCATTCTTGCCTCTCAGGAGCATTCTGGCCGTACTTTTTTCCAGGAAAGATTTGCTTGCTCTTTGGCAGTCTGTACCACATTCAATTTTCTTCTACAGCGTCACATGCACTGATTCTTCTTTGATGTTTGGGTCAGGCATACCTTGATCCTCAAAGTAACATCCTTGCTTCTCAACACTTTAAAGAAGCCTTGTGCAGCATATTTACCCAATGCAATGCATTGTTTAAACTCCTACTGTTTCCATGAGCATTGGTTATGTATCCATGCAAGAAGAAACCCTTGACGCTTTCAATATTTTTCCATGATCCATTTGTGAGCATGTTGGTTTTTATTACATTGAGTGGCTGTCCAGACTGAAGATGAAGGTCCTAGATCTTCATCAGAGTGCTTCAAGTCCTCCTTATTTTATGCAAACAAGTTTGTGTTATCTGCATACCACAGGTTGTTGATAAGTTTTCCTGAAATCTTGATGTCACATTATTTTTTATAACATCCAGGCTATCTGATTATGTGCTCAATATACAGATGGGAAAAACATGGTGAGAGAATACAATCCTGATACACACTTTTCCTGATTTGAAATCATGCAGTATTCCCTTGTTTTGTTCATACAGCTTTCTCTTGATCCATGTACACATTCCTCAAGAGCAGAAGAAATTCATGAGTAACAGCCGCATGTAGACTTCTTGGTGTTCTAGTGTATGTTTCTATGTGCACATGTGTTAAAAAAGATAAATGTTAGATAATAAATAGATAAAAGATAGATAGATTGATCTATCGATAAATAAAATAGATAGATAGATAGATAGATAGACAGACAGACAGACATCCGTCTTTTTTTCCCCCATTGTGGGAAAGTAAAGCAATCTAACATTAGGCCACTGCTCAGAGTTGACCATGAGACTGAAACTAAGATATTCAAACCATCTGAGGCAAAATTTACTCAGATAAATATCACTGTGAACTGGTAAATATATCTCAAATAGCTTGAAATTCTTAGTTTAATGGCCCATATTGGAAAAAAAAAGACTAAGCTGTATCTATCTACCAATTCATCAGTTTATCCAGCTATCAACTACATACTTGTGTACATAGATAGACACATAAAACACATAAGAAGTTGCATCTAGCTGTTGTTCATAAGTTTCTTACTGAATTCTTTGTCCTTTTGCTATTCTCCATTCACCCAAATATAAAGAATGAGTTCAGTATAGTTTCATATGTTTTTTTCATTTCTATAATCATGAGAATTACATAAGATTAAGGTATTTAGATTAGATATGAATCCTGGTTATTGTATTACTTAGACTACCATAAACTTATAGAACATAAGAGTACATGCTGCCGTTGTTTGTTGTTGTGGCTGTTAGGTACCATTGCGCTGGTTTCAATCCACAGAAACCTGCCAGATCCTGAGCCATCTTTACAATTATTCCTATATTTGAGCTCATTATTGCAGCCACTGTGTCAATCCGTCCTGTTGAGGGCCTCTCTATTTTTTACTGTTCCTCTACTTTACCAAAATATTTCCTTATCCAGGGCCTGATCTCTCCTGACAACATTTGTGTCCAAAGTATGTAAAACAAAATCTTGCCATAGCAGCAAATCACAGAAGTTGTCAACCTCTGGATCTCAACCCCTCTGGGGGTGGAATGTCCTTTTCACATGGGTCGCTCAATTCATAACAGTAGCAAAATGACAGTGATGAAGTAGCAACAAAAATAATTCTATGGTTGGGGGTTCACCACGACATGAGGAGCTGTATTCAAGGGCCACAGCATTAGGAAATTTGAGAAGCACTGGCATATATTTGCTTGAATACTTTTCTGCCCATTAATCCATCTCTTTATGCTAACGTGCACATTAATGTTAGTCTGGTTTTCTAGAAAAGCAAAATTAGGGGCATATTTATGAAGGAATTTTTATCAAGAAAGTGGGTGACAAAATTGTAGAAGCAGTTAAGTCCAGTACAGTTAAAATCCATGGTCAGAAGTTAAGATGGAGGTGTTTCCAATACTCATGTAGCTGCCTGATCTAGCGAACCAAAGACGGACATTAGAGGGTTAGGAAAGAAGGAAGAAGGGAAGAAGGAAACACAGAGACGAAGCAGGGCTAGTGGTGAAATATTGCCTTAAAGGAATTGCAATTGAGGAATTGACACAACAGTGCAGAATTCTTAAATTTGAAAATGATGATCTGCTTTATAAATCTTCACTTAATTTACAATCAAAATTAATTAATTGATTGGAAAGAAAACCCTGTGGTATGCATTTCTCCCTTGGCACAGAGTGTGTCACTATAGACTGGAATAAATACCTTAACAACATTCTTATTTTTTACTGCTATCATAGCTTTAGGTCTTCTTCATTTCCTGTAGCATGATTCATTATTCCTCTATTTAAGGATTGCCCGGTTAATAATCCTATGTCACTCTACTGCATTCGGAGCATCCACATTTCCTTCTTTCTTTCTCTGTTTAGAGTATTATACAAGTCTCTGACTCATTGTTCCCATAATGACTTCGACCTTTCCTCTAATTCATTACTGCTTTCTACTTTGACATCATGACCATGCGGGTTTCAGTTTGTTGAAGCCATAGACATTTTAGTCTGTCTGTATAATATAAAAAAATACAAATATAGACTCATTTATAACAGATTGAGGTGTACTACTTTACAAATCAATTAACAGCCATTAATGATCTTGCAAATTTAGAATGTGATTTTAGTGTACGCAATTGTCACTAGACTGACAATACATTTTTTTTGAAAAAGTTAAATAAAAAATTAAAACATTACATTTTTTTAAACTTTTATCTTACTCTGTATTCCCATCTGTATAACTACAGAAATCAAACAACTCCTTTAAAATCAAAATAAATGATTGCATATCATCTTAAAAACTCTTATTTACTTACATAAAAGTTCAAAAAGTACACTGGTAAACAAAATATATAATAGGACAATTCATTCTTCAGCAATTTCAGTCCTATGTAGAAATGAGTCTGCTTTACGTCATACCTTTCTCTGAAAATCCACCTGAAAGTGGTTTTAAATAAATAAAATTCATATAATAATAATAATAATAATAATAATAGTCTATACTTCGACAAGCAGCTTAAATATAATGAATGCATGAAGAACTTGTATTTAAGACCAAGATTTAAAACACCATATAGGGGAATTCATAAAACTGAGGATATTTTCAGAAATTCTTAGTAGGTTTATTTTTCACAGAGTCCCATGTCCTTATACTGTAAATTCAGAGAAAAACATATAATACATAACGTGTTACAAAATTAAGAATTCAAAGTTCAAATTTAAAGTGACTCCCATTCTAAATTTCTTAGAAAAACATTTCATCAGAAAACTATTGCTCTAACCATTTGTCTGATTTTAATGCTTCCTTTCTTGAATACAGTATATTTCTTTGAGGTGCCCATCCATTTTGCTTCCAATCTCTTGTGTTATCAAGACTACCAGAAATTAAAGAATCTCATTATAAAATCTGAAATGAGATCTAAGACAAAGTGTGCTTTTAGTTTTCATAAACATTCTCACTGTGAATAATAGAATGAATAATATTAAAACACAACAAGCTGAGCAAACTGCTTTGGGAAAATGTTTAACTCAAAGATACACAAAGAAGCAATCTTCTGGTGAAAATGTTCTCTGATGTAAGATTAACATATCAGTGCAGCCATTACTTTGGTCAGCTTTGAGTCTAGTTATTCAGTGATAATTAGTTTCTCTTGTCTTGTAGAAAGCTATCCCCAGGAAAAATAGATTAAATAATAAATTCCTTGGCTCGAAACTCATAAATTAAGCTTAACAGTATATATTGTATAATTCTCCTTAAGAAGAGCGGGAGGCATAGCTGATTGTGCTTTGAAATGCCACTCCCCTACAGAAAGATGCAGCTATCTGCTCCTGTAAAGATTTAAAGTCTTTAACCCTATATCGTTATAAGTTGGAATTATCTTAATAGCAATGGGTTTTTAAAATTCTAAACTCCAGCTTCTTTTAAATGTGCCTGAACATATAAAAATAAGTTTGTTATTGCACATGGCTCAGATTAGTCTTGATTCATAGAAGGAAACGTTGGCTGACTCTGTACCGCCCTCTCAAGCATTGCTCCGTGAGCTCACTGTGGCAGCGTTGTCATTGCATCTCATTGAAGTGCTTCATTTTCACTGGCCCTCAGCTTCGCTAAGCAGGGTGTCCACTGCCAGGTACTCCTGATAACATGTCCAAAGTAATTGAGACAAAGCCTCACCATTTTGCCTTTTTACGAACAAAATAACGGAAGGATGCTAATCCGGCTGTATGTCATTTGCCACCTATTTAAGAGAAATGTGTTTTGTTTTCAATTCTCATATTTTTAATAGCATCTCTATGGAAATATTGAAAGAAGAATTAGTGTATTCAATTAACAAAATTGTTAATAAAATGTATAAATTTATCAGAATATATACAAAAGATAACGCAATCCTGTACCAAAACTATGTAACATAGAGATATCAGATATACCATTCTTATTTTTCTTTCTCTCTTTGCCTTTTTATTAGGTATATTCATAAAGGGTAAAATCTATACCAGAACAAAGACCTACCACAGCACATAATTGTCTTCTCTCTTCCTCACAGAGAAAACTTTGAATGAAAACAATGACTTCCACTTGGGTACCTTCTCTTCTCAAGCTTAAAAGTAAAACCTCATTGTATCGACGCAGAGCCACAGGGATTAAATGCATTTAAAAAGAACGATTCTTTTCAAGCAATGGGGCTTATGAAAAGAAGAAATTTGGCTCATGGAAAAGAGATGAATGAATACAATAAGACTTCTGTTGCAGGGATTTATGACATATAGTTAGCATCTCAGACAACGCAGTAAATCACTGCCACAGTCAATGCGGAACACACACCAGGTGCCATTTGGTTTTTGAGTTTTTTTAACCAGGCTTTCCAGGTTCTCCTCATATATCATTTTCAAGATTTATACATCAGCTTTATTTCATCTTATGCAAAGGCTATTACAGGGTACAAAAGAACTCTCAAACACAGCTTTCTTTAGTTCTCACATGCATATGACCAGCTTAACGGTGAAACACTGAGAGAGAACACATAGTACCATGAATCCAAATGGAACACACATGATGATCATCCAAGTTATCATAAATCTATTTTAGCTGTATGTTCTATATGGACAAAGTCTATTCACAGAGAGAGAACAGAGAAGATCTTGCTCAAGCTTTCCCTTTAATTCTGTCCTTTTCCATTATAAACTCTCACTGCCATCAACTCAATTCCACACCCTGTGCCATCTCTATCCGATTGTAATCTCACAATGAGCTTGTTCTGTCAGCATAGATCTCTTTGTGGAGCGATATATATTAAATTACACTGCTTCAGTATGGTAATGAAGTGAAAGAGGAAAACCACAGTAAAAGTATATTTATAGTTTAAAATTATCCAAGCCAGAAAAACTTCCTGATATTTAGTTGTAGAGTGAATAATCTAAAAGACTTCTTAATTCAGACTATATATGATTTGATACAATTAAAATATTTAATTTATATTATTTTAACATAAAACTTCAATGTACCAATCTGAATTGGGTTTTGGCATGTTTGGGTTAAAACTTACTGGATAAAATGTACTTCAAACAAGAAATCAGATACCATTGACTTCTTACCTCTCTCTATATGAAACCAGTAATATATAACTGATTAATGTTTTCGTCATATGTTACAGAACAGGATTCATTTTATTAAGTTAATCAAAGAATTAAAGTTAATTTCTCATATCTAATTCTTTATTCATCTTCATGACCATTGAGCTGTTCTTAGCATTATACAGACTTAAATATTTTAACAGAGATGTTGGTTTCAGGATTAATTAAATTAACATTGTTAATTTGATTATTACTTTATCTGGCTAGATAGCTAAACAAGTAAATTAACAATGTATTTATTTATCTACCAGATAAACTAATGTTGAATTCATTAAAAACTAGGGAAATTTTATATACTCTATAGACATTTTCAATGACTAAAATTCATTAGAATTATTGAATGTGCTCAATTTTTAGCACGGTGGTTGCTTAAAATATTTTAGATGCAAATTTTAAAGCTTGAACTAAATAAGGTTTTGTCCTCATGGGTAATCAAAGAAGTATTTAGAATTTGAATGTTGCCCATTAAAATTGATTTAAAGCAGGGATCAACGCTGGGTCCTCTGGGTGCATTTATATTAACACAAAAATTACATTTTAAAATGTTGTGTCCTCCTCATGCAAGTTAAATCAATATGCTTGCATTTTCCCTGAAGGACAACAGAAATGCAAGGATGCAATTTTAGGAGTGAAGGACCTCAACAAACAATATTCTTTTTCCAATTTTGGGAAGGTGAAACCTAAAAATTAATTATGGTGATATTTTATTTGTCTTAATTATACCATTTTGGTAGTGAATATTATTTGATCTATAAAGATTAACACAAGACATAAAAGAAAAATCAAAATATGTTCACAGGTATTGAATGTGAAGTACACATATAATTATTTATATTTCATCATATGTTTCACTGTATAGTTTACTACATTTTCTCCATAAGCTCTTGATTTATTTGCCAATGTGTAGTATATTATGATCCAGTAGAAAACCCATGTCTGAGTGTAATATGTGTCATTGTAATAATTGATTGCAGCTCTCAGAAATCTAGATCTATTTGGAAACTAAATAGAAGCAATCATTAGATCTTGGAAGCAGATGGAATGAAATGAATTATTCAATATGGCTCTTCAAGCCAGGGTGTTTGTTCCACTCACCAAACAACTTTCTTTCTTTTATGGGTCTGGGGAAGAAAATAGAAGAAGATTCTGATTAGACTGTATTATTCAGATTAATTGTTATAATAATTGTTTTCCAGGCTAATTGTGATTGCCATCCTACAGGGTATAAAATGAAGCAGACTTGGGGAAACCTCACTACCAGTGAAAGAGAAGAGACAGGAAAAGAGTACATCCTTTGGACTCTGAAATCCTTCTCGATTTAACCTCTTGGAGCAACAGAAAGCTGTGACTCCAGAGGAGTGGCAGACGAGCAGTAGCAGCAGAACCAGGAGCCAGAGCACGAAATAGCGCAGTGGATTTCTCAGCCCCCAGAGCAAATAAAGTCGAATGCTTGGGGAAAGAAGGATGTCTGATGGAGTGGGGTGCCTCTGGGCAGTTAGTTGGGGGAGCTGGGTTTGCTGACCCCCTGAGCTGAAGCTGAATATCTTCAGGTTGAGGCATATGGCACAGTAATATGCCATTTTGATATTTCTTAGCAGTCTTAAAAGAGCTCTGAAATATTGCTTGAGTAGGAAAGGGGGCAGGTCAAGAGTCTTAAAGGTCAGAAAAAGGCTTAACTGTGCATGAGAGAGAACAAACTAGTCTGTTTGAACAATTGTACCCTGAACATTTTTGTGTGACCAACTCATTAAATTATTGTACCAAATCACAGAAGTAAAGTGCCATGAAAGGAATGATGGGTGTCAGAACAGAGTAAAAATGGTTAGAAGGTGAGGCATGTCTGACCTCTGGCTTGTGGCAATCAGCCTCAGGGACCGAAAGTGCTCAGATGTTGTCTCCCACACCATTTCCCCATTGGGTTGATTTACATACATATCACTTAAGTTTATTGCTGAAGTGTTCATTTCAAGTGTTACTTTTTCTGCAGAAAGGTGAAAAAATGAATTTTAGAAAGTTTAGGTAGCCTGCACAAGAGGCTGAAAGTAGTGTTAGCACTTTATTGACAGTTATTTTCAGATCTGATCATTTATTCTGGATCTGTTGCTACTATCCTATATCTGATCATAAATAGTATTTTATGAATTACCTCACAAATATTTATTACCTTATATTTTTATAACAATGAGGCAATTTTCAAGTGATTGAGCTCAAAGCGTATTTTGTTTATGTATGGATGAGAAAAATAAAATCAAACTTATAATTCTATGGGACCAAAATCTTGCCAATAGCAAGGACTGAAAAGTAAGAACTCTGTTATGTGTTTCAACTATCTTTTCCTTAATATACATAAACAAAGTAATTAATGTAGAGGTAAAGCAAAGACATGTTATACTATGAATTTATAGGTATGTTTTATCCCAAGGTAAGTTCAGTTTATATACAGATTTGATCTTCACCCACTTTTACTAGACCTGGCATTTCATCCATCAGATTTCTAGCTTTTGTCTTTATAGAAACAACAGAGATAGTTTATTGAACATATGTCCATTTTTTTCTTGGAAAGGGAGAACATCTTTTACTTACATGTGCAACTTTATTGTATTCTTTAGCTTAGATTGTAAGTCAAAACCAAGCTTGGTTGAGAGTTGAAAATTAAAATGAAGGTTAAGCTATGTGCCAGATCACAGAGAACCTTCAGCTGATAGTGAAGACAGGACTCTGGTTATCCACATGGGGTGGAACATGATTTAACTGCCAGAAGTTCTTAGGCTGTGCCAATGAATAGTAGCTGGATGGAATAGTTGGCAGTGGTCTGAAGAGGGAAACCAAAAGCCAAACCCTCTGCCATCCAGTATCGTACAACAAAGGAGAAGTCCTTAGATTTTCCAAGTCCAAATACGGATATGGTAGCAGACAAGGTTATCTTTCTGGTGATCCTGCACCACCCACTTTTCAGTTAGCTACCGAAGACTTCTGTTAGGTTCTATGAGAAGGGAAATACTGTGATATGAACAAGTCTGCAAAGATACTCAAAGTGCTTTTCAGTTCTACCTGGCAGAGATACTGGTGATGAGATGACTTTGTCATTTTTCCTTCTTTTATGAAATAAGAGGCAGATGGTATGAGATGATATCTTGGAATGCTTCATCCTAAAGCTGTTGGCCATGAGATCAGACATGATGTTAGCCTTAGGAGAGTTGGAATCCCTTGAGGAAGAATAACAGCAGACAGTGTTCTGTTATTTGTATGCAAAAATCTTGCCTTGATTAATATCTCCAGGCATTACTTTTTTTCATAAAGACCAAGAACTATGCAAATCCGACCTCTCTAGGAGCTGACATGAAAACATAAAAGGAGAATACAGTGCCACTATAACTTATAAGGCACCTATTTAGATTATTTTGAGATCATAGTAGTAAAATACAAATAAATAGTGCATATATTTAATACAATATCTTTGTAAATAACATAGATAATATTCTATATATCATTTTATTTCATCCTTATATCAATACTCTTAGTTCACTGGCAATTATTAAGAGGAAAATATGAAGTAGTCACATGAGTCTTTAAAATTGTGTTCCATACAAATTAGTAATTAGGGTATCAATGTAGGATTTATATATACCTTTATATATTTTTGAAAAGTTAAAAGCTTATGATGGTATAAAATATGAAGAACTACAAACAGAATCCATTATGTCATTTTATTCCTTTCTTAGTAAATAATTCATGCTCCACACAAATGGAACCGCATTCCAAAACTCAGAATTATTTGATTACATATTAGTTTGGAAAAGCTCATCTTTTAATTTAGTTAAAAATCTCATCATTTTCACAATCACATTTAAAGTGTTCAGTGTGAAATTATCTCTTCTTGAAAATTTTTCTTTCTGAATTCCCTCAGTTAAAACTTTTCACCCAAATAACTGGACTTTGATAAAAGTTCTCCCAATCTATCAGCACTTATTCTGTTCTTAAAAATATAAAACAATAATAGAAATAATATGAATACCATTTTATACCCTTTAAAAAATTACCAGTAACAGAATTATTAACCTTTATGCTTATTTTGTTAATCTATTATTATTCTTGTTGCTAGCTGGCTTGAGCTGATTCCAACTCTTGAAACCCTGTGCATCACAGAACAATACACTGCCCACTTCTGTACCATCATCTTTGCTCCCATAATTCATGATGATGATGATGTCGTTGTTGGGTATCACCCAGTTAGTTCCAGGACATAGCAACCTGTGTGAACCAGAACACCATGATCACAACTGTGGTCATATTTGAACCATTGTCACAGCCACTGTGTCCATCCACCTCACTGGGGATCTTTTTTGTGTACTATCTACTATACAATCCATACTACTCTACTAGACCAATCACAATGTCCTCAATCTGAGATGCTTCCTCCAACTACGTGCTTGATTATATGAGATGCAGCTAGGAGACAAGGCTTTACACTGGCTGGTGACAGAGCATAACATGCATGATGTGCTTATCATCTAGGATTATGAAAACTGCATATTCAGTCATGATGGGGTGGTCATTCTAGACAGAGGCATTGATTCAGAAGAGATTTCACAACACCTAACAAGAGCAACTGCTTAATTATATTGCTTATGTGTGGACAATGATTTAAGTTGGAAATATTTAGAGGATGGTGAAGTAGTTATTATTTAAGCTTTCTCTGTGAAGCATATATGAGATCTATATTACTGCAAGCAAATTATTTGTGGGAAAAATCAGTTTAAATCAAATCACATTAAATTGATTTCCAAAGATACATACAGAGACTGTGGAGAAGTAATTTTTATATATGTGTGTTTCTAAATAATTTCCTTTCCAATGTTTCCCTTATCAAGGTTTCTAGAATATCAGTTCCACAACTATATCATTATTTTCCCATTTAAAGAGTAAACTATAATAGACATAGGTGCAGTTAATTTTCATTTGCCTTCCTTTTCATTTTATAAAGGAATGTATTTTCAGAATTGAATATTATCACATCGGACTCATTAAACTTCTATACCCCCTGTAAAATTAAGTATATAGTCAAATAAAGAAATCACTCCTTACTGACAATTAGAGAATAAAAAATTAAGGAAATCAATTGTTTCCATCCTGTGGAATATAAAAAAGTAGAAAAATGAGAAAGCTTAGACTATTCAAATGATATGTTCAATATGTGCTGTTTGGGTTTGATAACTTTCCATTAGTAATAAGACGCTAGGCTTTAACAAGTTTTTTGCTAGTAACTCTTTTTTATAAATGTTTGCTATTTGGTGCTATTACTTTATTTGTATAGTATGGTTTTGTGAAATTCTTAAAGTGACACTTCTATCCATTTTTCAGATGGAGAACGATGAGATTTTTTCTGCTCCTCTAAAGAGTAACCATCTTGGAAACTCACAGGTGCAGTTTTACACTTTCATATAGGTTCTCTTGGAATCTGAATCAATTTATTGGCAGAGAGTTTTGTTTAGTCTATTTTTTCTATAATTCCCACTAAATAGTTAGATGAGACCATGGTGGTAGTTACATAATGTTATGTCAACTGGAAGATATATAAAAGTATAGAGTTGGTATCCAACCCGTCAATCAGGTCACTGGTGGTACTTCCTTGTGAACATGGTCTTTTCATAAGGAGAGCCTTAGGGACCACCCCTTCCCTCTGCCTTCACCGTCCTGCTTGCTGGCCACCCTGAGAGCAGCTGGAACCGTGCCTTGTGTTCACCCACCTTGGATCCACACAAATTTGCAGTCACCGACCTGTGATCTTCCTGGATTCTGTCACTGAGGATGAAGAGGGACTTGTGAAGGTGAAGAGGGACTTATGGACTAGTACTGGACTTAGGACTTATACTGGACTTGGATATTTTCTTGATACATAATTATGATAATTACTTCCTGGTTTAAAGCTCTTTCATTTGTGCACATGCATGTCATTGGATTTGTTTCTCTAGTAAACCTGGCCAGACACAACCATAAAAATTGTATTTAAAATTTAAGGTCAAAGAAATTTCATTTTCCATTCCACTGTGTTTACAAGAGCCAACTCAGAAGCAGGAAGAAAAGGAATTCCTACAACCTTCAAGGAAGAAAAGCCTCAAACGGAGCGCCTTTGAAATGTCTGCTCGAAGTGGTGGAGGTAAGCGAGTTCTTGTCAACCTCAGGCCAAGATCATAATGGGGCAGAGGGCAGGGCAGAGATCATGATCCTGGGAAACAGAGTCAGAGGCTTCCTGGCCCACAAAGGCAGAGACCAAAGGACCACTTATCTGAGGAGGTGAGGACCAGAGGGAGAAAGGGAGGAGAGGTGCTGTTATTAACCTATGACTAGATCCTTGATGATTTGTGATCCTGGTTTGAGATAACATGTTAACTTACCTAATAAATCCTCATACTTGTTTTTTCAGTGAGTTGTGTGCGGCCATTGGATGGTCTCTATACGTCGCTGAGAGGTGGAGGGCGTGGGAGGAACGGTGGATGGCAGAATAGTGTAAAGAAAGGTGGGGGAGGAGGCATGTCTGACGTTTCCTTTGCAGCAGTGCGTCTTGGCCTGGGGTGGAGCTTATTCTTTTTCTTCATACTGAAGTCTAAGGGTATCACCTGGGGTCACCATGCCATTTCTCCAAAGATCATCACAATTGATTCGATTCCATTGTCATTCAGTGATCCTATGAGTCAGCACTCAGTCTCTGGCAGAGAGGGCTATTGGTTTGTTGGTTTTATGGATGTTACAACTTTTATTCCATAACGTGTCTGTCCATTCGTGCTACTGTGGTGGCTTGTTTGTTGTCATGATACTGGAATCTACAAGGAGGTACCCCCCAAAAAACACTGGCATTTTCCTGGGAAGAACGGAGCTTTCATAGTATCCATTTGTGCATTTGTCTATGCAAGCATCAAGCAACCCACTCTGAGTTAGTACTTCCAGTGGTGTTGCCTGAGAAAGTTCTCTTTGGTCACAGTGTATGGTTGGCTCAAACCTCGTTTTTTGGTGATGGCTGTTTTAGGAGAACAGCATGTGGCTGTGAAATGTTGTTTCCTGCTTGGGTAGGGGGCGAGGGGGTTGGGGGGACTGGAGGAATATGCCGTAGAAACAGGTATGAGTGAAAGAGCAAGACTATCAAGGAAAGGGATTGACACTGGCCACGACAATGGGCAGAGAGATAAATGGCTCAGCGAGTCTCGGCTTTCTGGTCTCTTGCTCTTTGATCATCGGACCAGTGTGCAGCTGCCTTGCT
>NW_022103911.1:11212730-11215147 GCF_000313985.2 Echinops telfairi
AGAGAGAGAGAGAAACTCCAGAGAGCTATATAACTCAGATACAATGCCAAGTGAGGTCATCAGCTGTGAGCTGATTGAGAGGCTAAACTCCACCCCAACCACACTCTATAATAAAGAACTGAAGGTATTGATGTAAAAAAGTTCTTGCTACATAGAAAGTACTGCTAAGAAACAATATTCCAGAAATTAACAGGATGTCAACTGAAATGTTTCCACAGACTGATGCAGGACCTGAAGCACTCATTAGGCTATGTCAAGAAATTTCAAAAACTGCAACATGACTTACAGACTATCAAAGGTCCCTATCTTTGCCCACTCCAACAAAAGGGGCATGGAAAATTTCAAAGGTCACCTTGAGCAGTCAAAGTCAAATATTATAATGAAATGTGCAAAGACCTACACTTAGAATAAACAAAAAGGAATGTGTTAGTCTGGGTAGACAAGAGAAACAAATCCATGGACACACATATATGTATAAGAAAGAGATTATTAAACAAGAGCAATTGAACATTCAGAAAACATCCCAGCCCAGTCCAGATCAAGTCCATAAGTCTGATATTAGCCCATATGTCCAATATCAATCTATAAAGTCCTCTTCAGACTTATGAAACACATGCAATGATGCTCAATGTAGAAGATCACAGGCCAGTGGGTAGAAAGTCTTTGGAGCCAGTGGCACTGGAAACATCTCAGCACTGGCAGGGGTCTCTGCATGGCTTCTCCAGCACTCAGAGATGCATCAGGGTGGGTCCATGTGTGTTGTCAGCTGCTATGTCTCCCAGGGTGTTAGCAGAGAGAGAAAAGTATCTCCCACCTCCAAGGAGGAAGTACCGGATTTCCCAGAATTCTCAGGAGAAGGCCATGCCTACACAGAGGCCTCATTGGCTATGATCTGATTGACAAGTTAGACTCCACCCCTACACTCTTAATCTTCAAACTGGCAAATGATTATATATCTACCACAAGGAAGAACATACTCAGCATATCTTAAATGAAAACATCAAAGAAAAAATATCCCTTGAATTGCAATCTTCAAATATTTTCTGGGCAAAATATTGAATGATGCAGGAAGCATCAAAAGAAGATGGGAAGAATATTCAGAGTCACTGTACCAAAAAGAACTAGTAGACATTCTACCATTTCAGGAGGTACCATATAAGCAAGAACCAATGCTACTGTAGGAAAAAGTCCAAGCAGCATTGAAAGCATTATCCTAAAGGAAGGTTCTAGGGATTGATGGAAAACCCATAGAAATGTTTCAACAATCTGATGAAGCACTGAAAGCACTTATATTCATCCATACTCAAGAATTTGGGAGACAGTGACTTGATCAACTGATTGGAAGACATCCATATTTTTACCCATCTCAAAGAAAGTTTACCCAAGAGAATGATCAAATTATAGAACGATATCATTGATAATGTATGCAACTAAATTTTTATGGAAGATTATGCAAAACAGTTGTAGCAGTGCAATGACAGTGATGGCCAAAAGTCCAGGCTGGATTCAGAAGAGGACATGTGTGCTAGTTATATAATCATTTGTCAATTTGAGAGTATTAAGTGTGAAGTGGGGGAGTCTAGCCTTCAGGTCATAGCCAGTGAGGCCTCCATGTGGGCAAGGCCTTCTCCTAAGGATTCTGGGAACTCTGGTATTCCTCCTTGAAGTTAGGAGACACACTCTTTCTCGGCTTTCCCTCTCTGAGACAACCCTGTGAAGAAGATATATGGAGAGAGGTTGAAGGAGCCAGATCTCCGGAGATGGAGAAGCCATGTGGAGAGCTCTGCCAGCACTGAGATGCTTACAATGCCACTGGCTCCACAAGACTTCCCACCTACTGGTCTGTGATCTTCCTGCATTCAGCATCATTGCATGTGATTCTTGAGTCTGAAGAGGACTTTATACATTGGTATCAGATAGACATATGGGGTAATATCGGACTTATGGACTTGATCTGGACTGGGTGGCATGTTTTCTCAATATTCAACTGTTCTTATATATAAAGCTCTTTCTTATACACATGTAAGTGTCTATGTATTAGTTTCTCTAGTCTACCCAGACTAATACATGAAACAAAGGCTATCATTGCTGATGTCAGATGGATTTTAGCTCAAAGGAGAGATAACCAGAACAATGTTTATTTATGTTTTATCAACTATTCCAAAGCATTGACTGTGTGTCTCATAACTAACTGTGTATAACCTTTCGAAGAATGGGAATTCCAGAACACTTCATTTTGCTTATGCAGAACTTCTATAGGGATTGAGGCAGTGGTATGAATATTGTGTGGGATACCTCAGTGTTTAAAAATCAGGAAATGTGTGCATTAAGGTTGTATCATCTCACCATATTTATTCAATTTGTATGCTGAGCAAATCATGGTTTATTTTTATTTTTTGTCATGTGTTAGATTTTTT
>NW_022103911.1:11216863-11219426 GCF_000313985.2 Echinops telfairi
GCTTCCTGGCTTCCTGGTTCAGCTTCTCATAATAAGGATTCTACTGTTTGGACTTCAAGGGATTTAACAAGCCAGAGTTAATTAGTATATAAAGACTCCTTCTCATTCCCTGCTCGCCTTGGAGTCCAGGATGTGTGATAATAACCCTATAGGACATGGTAGAACTGCCCCTGTGAGTTTCTGAAGCTGTAGTGGGCATGTGAAAGTTTCTCATCTCCAGCTTTTTCCCAAGATGGCAAACCTTTTAGTCTGGATTGATCTGATTTATAATAGTTTATGATTTATGGCTTATGATTCTTGTACTTGGGATTTGTTATCAGGAGAAACTAATCCTTGGACATGGACAGCATGCTTTGTAAAGTAGAGGGTTAGTGAAAAATGGACATTTCTGAAGGAGATGGCTTTACACAGTGGCTGCCAATAATGAGCACAACTGTGCTAGCAATTGTACCAATGGTGCAGGTGCAGGCAGTGTTTCCTTGAAGGGGCTGGCAGAGTTTCATTTGGTTGTGAGCAGAGTCACACTGCGTTGGAGCCAGTTTGAATCCAGCTATCAACAATATCATATAGAGGGCATCAACAAAATACATGTTAATTATTTTTGTAATTAAAAGCATTGACAAAGCATTCAAGACTTAAAATACCAGGACATTTTGTACCATGGTAAACTCCTGTATTCTAATTTAAATAGTATGCATTTTAAATAAATGATTTATATATGTGTGTATGTGTGTGTAATAAATGGTAAAAATACTTGCTTTTTGTGACTAGAAAAATTAGGATAATTACATGAACAAAATGGGCTGGACATTTCCACAACATTTGGCACTCATTCAATTGGGAATTATGTTTAAAATTTTCCATCAAGATTTTATGTTCCTAATGGGCAGTACTTTCTTTTATAAGTTTATTTTACTATCTAAAAAGTTTAATTGTTGGCTTTTAGCCACCATCATTTTCTGCCAAAATACCACATTTTGCTCTGCTACAAATTATTTGGGCTCAAAAATCAGATAAAATAATTTAAGAAGTGTTTCAATAATCTTCAACAATTCAGTATTTTTGATATATTTCGAAGCATAAATTGTTAAGATAAAATGAAAACATCAATGAACCTGAGAGAAAATACTGAAAAATAAATCTGTTATATAAAATGAATGAAATATATTTCTCACTTATCTCTCAGTTAAGTGTTTGCCTAATTTCACTTCATGCTTATATTATAGAAATAGGAAAACATAGCATCAGATATGTTATGCATTTGTGATCTCTATTTTTATTTAAAACTGAAATAATTGTATAACTTATGTTCATCTGGCTATGTTTCATTACTTTATAGTTTTCAGTAATAAAGTTCAACTATCTTAAAAAGAAATACTGTCATTGTACATGTTTATTTATAACATTAAGCTGGTTTATCACTTATTTTAAAAAAAATACTGATTTTATATTTTCATTTCTCCCTGTACATGTGATTGCAGTATTCATAGTAATAAAAACTATGATTTTTATTTACTGAAATGACAGTAATTCTGCTTCATTCCTTTGAAAGTCATTTTTTCTCTACAAATGTATATTATTTAGCACTTTCCTTATAGGTTATTATCTGTCATCATGTTGTCCAATTATCACCTTTTGTTTGATGCTTGAGAGTCTTTATTCTATGTCAATGGAAAATTCCAACTCCTTATATTTTCACAATATAAAAGTGCTGAATATTGACAATAATGGATTCTAGTCTTTATTTCCATTAGTAACCTAGAAAAGTTAATTGTATGTACTCAGAATTCAGCCATTTTGTTTACCTTTAAAATTAGTTTAAATTGAAATGACAATGTTGACTGCAGCCATTGCCATTTTATTAAAAGAGACATTTGAGTTATATTTAGATAAATCCATTTGATCTCAAACCTACATTACTCCAAGTAACTATAACAATATAATTTAAATATTTTAGCACATCTTTAAAATCTGTGATCATTTAATCCAACAAAATCATGAGAGGTTATTTTTTTATAATTTTAAGATTAAAATAGCTTAAACTAAAAATAAAACAAATAAATTAAAGATAAAATGAAATAACAACAACAATGGAAGGTGACCCAAGAGATTACTTGGGTTAATGAGTGCTATCAATATTATCACATGCAAGTAAATTTTTTGAGCGCTGGGCAGTGAAGAAAGAAGGCAGCAGAATCATTGAAGCAATGAAATTATGATTGTGATAAATACTATTGAAATTAATTTGGACTCTCTGAAATACAAAGACGTCTGTTTTGCAAGAATTATGGCCAGATGCTGCTTGAAGTGAAGGGTGGCAAAATGTTCTCATGTACTTTTGTTACCTCTACATGTGGCTTTTTTTTTTTGCCCTGCAGTCATTGAATCAGTTTAGCAACCCCTCAAAGCCAAACAGAGTCAGATACCTGACTTTATGAGAGGGCTGGTTCCCAGGTAGTGTTCTCTCACATCCTTCCTGGGTCACAAGATTTACAAAGTTTTATACTTGGTTGGTTATTCTCTTACAATGTTAATTATAAATAACCTAAAGGTGGGAATTTAC
>NW_022103911.1:11220297-11233259 GCF_000313985.2 Echinops telfairi
GGTGCATCTGTCCTGAGTTCACTGTATTTCCAGTTCCTAACTGTGCCAGTGTACATCCTCCGGTCCAGCCGGATATGTGAGGTAGAATTGGGATCATGGTAGTGGGGGGGAGGAAGCATTTAAGAACTAGAGGAAAGTTTCGGATTTCATTGTTACTACACTGCACTCTGATTTGCTCCTCTCCTGCCCGCAGCCCTTCTGCAAAGGGATGTCCTTTTTTAAGTGTTGAAGAGGAAGATGCTGCTTTGTGGATTAAGGTATCCCTGAATCAAACCATGGTATCTTTAATTGCCCCCAATATATGTAATAGTTGGACAAAAATTAAGGAAGACTAAAGAAGAATTGATGCATTTGCATGTGGTGTTGCCTAAGAAAACATGAGACACTTCAAGAAAAGAAAACAAATCAGTTTGGGATGAAATACCATCACAATGCTTTTAAGAAGCTATGATGCTGAAACTTCCTGACTTATACTCTGAACATTTTATCATGTAGGACCAGTCCCTGGATAAGGACTTCATACTTGCTGGTAGAGAATGTCAACAAAAAAGATAGAGACTATCAAGGAGGTGGATTGACACAGTGGATCAATAACACTCACAAAGAAAACAAATATTATAATGGAGCAGGATCAAGTAATATGTATTTCTGCTTTTACTATTATTCAGAAGATATTAAATGGAACTACACAGCGAAGTTAAAAGAAAAAAAGCATCTCATCTCATTCCTAAACTTTATTTAGGAATAAAACATGACGAATATAAAAAGTGGCATGCATTATTACTTTAAAGTACTTTAGATTTAACCTATGGGGGTATAGTTTTTCCATTGATTGTACATGATCATACATTAGTTGAGATGAGGCTTTGGAGTTAGAATTATAGAAAACAAAGTTTAAAAAATCATGAGTTAATGATAAGTAATCTGTGAAACAGAGAAATGTTGTCTTATATTTTAATAATATATATATCCATTTATAATAAATTGACCAAAAGGATAGACATGAAAAAGTCATTATATAGATAAATAAATGAGAAGTACCATTTAAAATTAAACATCTCTTATTCATATTCTCAGTAATGTACTATGTAGCTATTTTTTGTAGCTATTTTTTAAAGTAATTTGTTTATAAATTAACTTTGACTTTCTACTGTATAATGATATAAAATTACAAATTTAAGCAATATCAAGAATCTTACTTATGGCCACAGTGTCTGTTTGCATTCTGTAAAATCAATAACAAAATGGAGAAGACATATTTCTTGATATTTACTCTGAAATCAATCTGCTACAGTAGTGTACTTTACTAGTTTTACAAAATTTATCAAAATACTAAGTATTTTCTGAGTCAGTGGGGAAACCATGCATACACACATGTAAACTTTGAGATTTGTAATAAATAAAGAAGGTCAATTATCACCAGTTTTAAAAGGAGCCTTGGTGGTGCTGTTAGGTAAGATTTGCTCTATTAACTCTAAGGTGAGCAGTTCAAACCTACCTAATGATTTGTGAGGAAAAAGTTGAGAATATCTGTTCCTATTTGTGTTAGACTGGGTGCATTAGAGAAACAAATCCACAGAAACTCATATGTATACAAGAGAGTTTTATATAAATGGTAAGTGCACATCAAGAAAACATCCCAACCCAATGTTGCCCAAGCCCACAAGTCCAACATTGGCCCATTTGCCCTTCACCAATCCACAAAGTCCTCCTCCATCTCACAAAACACACACTATGATGCCGACAGCAGGAGGAAAGCAGAATCAGTGAACATGTAAGCATCTCAGCACTGGCAGGGGTCTCCACACAGCTGCTCCAGCACCCATTGCTGCATGGGGGTAGGTCCATGTGGCTTCTCCTCAGGGATGTCTTACAAGAAGTGAGCCTTGCAAGCTGGAAGCAGGGAACTGGCTAAGGCAGCTGCACCCTGGTTTGACCATCACAAAGCAAGAGACATGAGAACTCAAAAGGCAAGGCTCATGGAGGCTCACATTTATCCCTCCACCCTTCAATTAACCCCACATGTGTTTATCGGCCAGATTGGCACAATAAACTAACTACCTCACTATTAAAAAAAAAATACAGCCCAGCAAACATTATATAGGGTCATTATAAATTATTGTTGATTTAATGGCAATGGACTTAGTTTTGTAATTATCAACTTTAAATAATCTTCAATTTAGGACTTTTTACAATGAGGTACAATACACTCTGATGGAATAAAGATAGCAACAATTTAATAATGTTTTAAACTTTAAATTTAAAAATAAACGTTGTATTACATATCCTGGGTTGATAAAAATTACACATATTTCAAAGATAGTTGTTTTATAGGTAATAATGTACATCCTTAATAAAATTTGAAATCAGATGGAATCTCTATATACCAAAAGCAGTAGTAAATAGCTCTAAAACACTTGTAAGTATAATATATAAACAAATATTTTTGAAAGTAGTTGATAGTACTTTTACAGGAAGAGGCTCAAAGCTTCAAGCCTCTCCGCTCCTCACTTACTGTACAGCTCCAAAGAAAGATTTCAGGCTAGACTAGATACAAAATTCAGACAAGAATCAGAGAGAAGATTCTAGAAGAATAAATTTATTGAAGGAGATACTTTAGAAAAGAAGTTCAGAGGGCCTTTAGCAAGTCTGAAAGACTTAGGAAATGTAAAACCAGATGTTCTATCCCACCAAAGGCTGGGTTTCTGCAGGATCTTCTGCTATTGGCTGGTTACCTCTAGCGTCCCTCCTCCTGAGTACGTGCATTCCAGAAACCCGGCAACTGCTTGTCTCAAACACTGGAGTCGACTCATTCATTGCAAGGAAAGTGTAAACATTTTGTCTTTCTTCCCCTTGCCATTTCATTTACTACACTATCTCAAGGTCTCGTCCCTTGATGTGGAAATATGATTTTTCTGTCCTCCATCTTCCTTTGTGTTAGAAGGGTATGTGTGGAAACATGACTCTGTTTCTCTTTTGTGTTAAGATTACTGCCAGATTCCTCTCATCAGCACATCTTGTACTTTTGCCTGCCACTGTCTAGCTAACAGTAGATTAGAACTTAAATTTACTGGTAATAAACTTGGAAAATGTCTGTTAATTGAAACCAACTTTCAAATGTTTAAAGAGACCCTGGTGAAGTAATGGGTAAGCATTTGACGCCTACTATAAAGTCTGATATTCCAGCCCAATGGTCTGCTAACCATGAGGTATGCCGTTCAAAACCACCAGCCACTTCTAGGAAGAAATATGGGGTATTCTACTCCTGTAAAGGGTTAAAATCTTGGAAACCCCCAGGGACAGTTTAATTCTGTTCTATTGAGTCAAGGTGAGTTGGAAATGACACAATGAGTGAGTTAGTTGCTCCACTGGACACTTGGTCAGTTGTTCTCATAAAATAAAAAGTGGGAAAACAATGAACCAATTGCTGGAATCACTTCAGAATCATAGATCAGAGTGGTCCTTTTCCATAGGTTGCTATGTTAGGTTTTGTGTCAACTTGTCTGGGACAGGATTCTTCCACCATGTGATCCAACATCATATAATCAATCCCATGATGTGATCTTTTGTGACCAGCCAAGCAGTTGTGGAAAGAATAGGGTGGAGGATTATCCCTTAATAATCCCTTAATAATCCCTTGATACAATTGCAAGCAACTTTTAAGGGCGGCGTGGCCTACTTTTATTTAAGTTGACACTGTAGGAAAAGTAACTCAGTTGTTGCTAGTCAGAATCCTCTGTCTGGCTATGATAGGGCCTGCTAACCTTGAATTCACTGGGCTCTGAGGCCACAAGCCTAACTCGTTAACCTTGGATTCATCTGCCTCTACCTACACTAGTCTGTGGTCTTCCTGTTACCTGATTCATCTTCTTGCTTCATTCTTCACTGGCCTGGCAGCTATGCAAGTCAGGAAAATCTACCAGCTTATCTCACTCATGGACTTGAACCAGAATGAACTTAACTTCTTTTACAACTGTGTGAGTCTCTTTCTTAATATAAAATTAATTTTATATCTATATCTGCATTTCTACTTCTATACCTACAGCTATATGTGTATCAATCACTGGCTTTTACTTTTTTTATGAACCCCGCCTAACACAATTTCCAAGAATGTATATCTTCACAGAAGCCCACTGCCACATCTGTCTCCTAATGAGCAGTGGCTGGGTTCAACATACTAACTATTCAGTTAAGCACAGAAACACTGCACCACCCAGGCTCCTAGCAAACTCTGTGAGACACTTCTAGTCTCTCACATGGGTCACTCACTAGGAGATGAAATCAATTCAATTGCACACAACAAAAATAAAAATTGCTTTACTGAAAAATATCAGTTGGTGCACATTCTGAAGTACTCATAAATGAATTTTGTAGGCCAGCTGGCAAAACTGACTATGAGCCTGTTGGTTTGTGATATCAATATTGTGCCCAAAATTTATATTTAAGCTTTTTACTTTCTTAACAGAGTAGGTTTTATTACTCTTAATATAATAGGTTTTATTTTCCTGCTGTAAGAATTGGAAATATTTAGATTTGCATGCATATTTTGGTGTGTCTTATGCTACCCAGTTCAAGAATACTTAAGTTCATCAGAATTTTTTAGTATGTCTTAGCTTACCCAGCTCACTGCCCAAAACAAAATTTCAAAGAGGGGTTATCCAAATTCAAATGTGATTTTCTTATTACAGTTCAATCAAATTTTACTTTTATCATTAATGCTTGTCTTACAAATTGTCACCAAACAACTTGAATTTTAAACTAATGAAAAAATGCTTATAGTACCTTTTTGCTGTGTGCATTTTCCATATCTATCCAATTTTTCCCATCCCATTAGAACCTCTGCATTAAGCATTCCATTGTATCGTGATTGAAATTGTTCCCTGAGGGAAATACATTTTGTCCCATGAATTCACTTATCAAACTTCCCAGCTCTTTCATTTCCCCTTTTATCTCTTATCATATTGAAGAAATTTTGGAAACCCTAAAATCTCTGTTTTACGATACGGGAGAAAACTGTGTGTGATATATGTGCTTGAGGGAGAATGTCTGAAAGTTTAACCATCTGAATTTATGTGCTTTCTGGAAGGCGGGAGACAACTATTTTAGTAAAATAAAAATATAATTATAGTTATATGAATTGTGGTACACTCATATATATGCCATTTAAAAATAGTTGTATAAAATATTTTGTTTGTGCTATCTCACCTTTTTCAATTACCTATGTAATTTTAGAGCCCAAATGTCATGCTTTTGTCAGTTCATCATAGTGTAATAACAAATCATATTTAATGTGAACTTAAGGTATGCTGCACAATAGTAGGTAAGTCTTAAGTAAATTAAAACATTGTTCTGGTAAACATTGAACTGCTGAGCTTGCTGATGCAAATCCACTAGCAGATACTTAAGAGAAAAGTGAGTCTTCTGCTCCCATAAAGATTTAAAGCCTTGGAAATTCTGTTTAAAGTTGTTATCACACGGAGTCCATGCAATCACTGTGTGTTTATAGTATTTCTGAGTCACTACCATATTATTTAAATAAACATATGTATGAGTGTTCACTCGCAAGTCACACACTGCCATTGAGTGGACTCCAAGTGTTAGAGATCCTTTAAGACAGGTTAGAAAAGCCCCTTGGGCTTCGGAGGTTGTAAATCACCACGGGACACAAAACCTCTTTCTGCCTTGGAGTCCAGGCTGATCCTTGCTTAGTTCTCCAACATGAAATCCCATATGCCACTAGGGCAAGGTAATATACTTACAAGGTCATATTGCTAAATTTTCAGGTATTCATAATAATATAAATATACATACAAAACAATTTTCATAGTACATAAAATAAAACAGTATATTTTGAGTAAATGTGCACATTCTATGTAATTAATTTAGAATTAAAATAATACATTATACACTAATACACACTAGCAGACTTATTTTAATTATCAATATTAAATAAAGTTTCTGGGCCCAAATATGGTTAAAACTAATATTAACACTTTTTCTTAACATCTGTTGTTGAGTTGAAAGTCTCAGTCATAGGCCTTCCTCCAAACCACTGTCGATTTCTCCAAGGATCTCAGAGGTCTAGGTAAGATCAGCTCATAAATATTCAACTTGAACAATCAAGCAAATGGTGCCCCACACCTAAAAGTCACCATGCTTTATTGAATGCTCTATGGTCACCAACCTTAAAATGTTTAGTAATGTTTTCAACAAGAAGACCTTTATTTTCAATTTGTAATATAGCCTACAATGTATGTATTTAGGTCTGTTAGTGGAGTGCCAAAATATGTGTTAGACTGTGACTTTTCCGTCAGAGGAATTCAAGAGACTAATTGCATATAGCCATATACAACTAGGTAGTGAACCAGAAAGATGAACAGTCTTCCAACTTTATCAGAAATCACATCATAAATACTAGAAAAATTTAAACCACTATTTAAAAACATCCCACCACTTATCTGTCAGGTTGTCATACTGTGGTGACTTGTGTGTTGCAGTGATGCTGGGACTATATCCCTGATATTTCAAATCCCTACAAGGTCAATCAAAGTGAAGAGGTTTCAGTGGAACTTCCAGACTAAGAACACGCAATGAAGGATTCAGTTCCATACTTTGGAAGACGGAGCCTCTGTAAACTTTTACCTAGAGCTTCAAAATATTGTTAGACACTCAAGACCGAATGAATGGAAGCAGACATGATAGGATAGTGCTGAAGGATGGCTGCTTGGGTTGGAGGGAACTAAAAAGGTGACTGACAAGGACCTGATTAGTGGTACCTTCTGGATCTTTATGTGCTGGTGGGTAAGAAGAAATGGCTACAAAAATCTGAGAAAGATTGGTACTTGGAATATGTAAAGTATGAATCTAGGAAGATTGCAAATGCTCAAAAATGAAATGGAACCATTAAGATTGACACCCTAGGCATGAATAAGATGAAATCAAGTTGTATTGGTCATTTTGAATCAGAAAAATCATATGATTTGGACTACCAGGAATAACAAATTCGAGGAGAATGACTTGACATTTATTGTCAAAAAAGACATTGGAAAATCAATCGTGAACTACAAAACTTTCTGCAATAGAATTATATCTATCTACTTTCAAGTAAATCAAATCAATACTATTATTGTTCAAATTTCTACATCAACAGCAAAAGCTAGTGATGAGGAAATTTCATAATGCTACCGATCATTTCAGTTGGAAATTGATCAAACATGCAGTCAAGGTGCATTGATCATTATTGGAGTTTGCAATGCAGAAGTTGGAAACAAACAGGAAGGTACAGTAGTTGAAAAACATGGTTTGCTGATAGAAATGAACTAGAGATCAAATGATAGAATTTTGCAAAACCAACAACTTGTTCATAGCAAATACTCCTTTTTCAACAACACAAATAGCAACTATACAAATCAAACATTGCTCTGTGGAAAGAGACAATGAAGAAGCTCAATATCAGCAACTAAAACAGCCAGGGCTGACTGTGGACTAGACCATCCATTGCTCACAGTAAGTTCAAGACAAACTGAAAGAAATGAAATCATATCCCTGTGATCCAAAATATAACCTTGAATTAATCGCACCTGAACTTCCAAAACATCTCAAGAACAAATTTTATACATTGAACGCTAGTGACAGATGACCTGATGTGCTGTGGGAGAACATCAAGATCATCTTTCATGAAAAAGGAAGACAGGTAACAAATAAAAGATGAAAGTGGATGTCCATGAGACTTTGGAATTTTCATTGCATTATACAGTTGTTTTCTGTTGGATGGCATGCAGTTTTTTCAACCCATAGCACCCTAACACAACAGAAAGAAACACTGCTTGTTCCTGCACCATCCTCACAACAATGTCTGTGCCTGAGCCCATTGTTGCAGCCAATGCATCAACCCATGTCTTTGAGTGCCACCTCTTCTTCACTGCCCTTCCCCTCTACTGAGCATGAAATCTTTCTCAAGTGACTCATTTTTTCTGACCATATGTCCAAAGTATGTCATCCTTGCCGCTAACATTCTGGCCTTATTTCCTTCAAGACTGATATATTCCTCCTTTTGGTAGTTCTTGGTACTTTCCGCATTCTTCTCTAGAACCACAATTCAAATGCATAATATCTTTTCCAGTCTTCCTTATTCAATATCCAACTTTCAAATTCAGCCTGAAATACTTAATCTGCATCAGCAAGTGCTTCAGGTTCTCCTCAAGTTCAGCAAGTAAGTTTGAGCGATATGTATTTCTAAGATTGTTAATAAACCCTACTCCAGTCCTGACACCACATTCTTCATAGAAGCCCCATCTCTGAATATTTATTCAGCATACAGATTGAACAAGTATGGTGAGGAGAAACAACAATGATGCACAACTTTCATAGAGTATCTAAAGCAAATTGAAGAAATTATGAAGTCAAATATCTAGATAATATCAAAGGAAAACTTGATAAGATACTCAAATATTATAATGAAATGTGCAAGATGGATTGAGAGGGACTGAAGCAGCGACTTGATAGCCAATGTCTCAAACAACAAGAGTTTGAGGATAGTCCCTGCACCAGGTCATGTTTGGTTCTGCTGCGCATAGAGATGAGTCATACCTCACTTAATGGCAGCACCTACTATCCATTAATATGTAGAAGTAGCAAAACAATATGAAATGATTTTAAATGATTTTCCTTCATTTCCAATTTTATTGTATCCTACAGAGTTTCAAGGTTCACAATCAGTTTTCTAAGAGACCTATCTCTTTTCCAGTTGGAGTCTAAAAACTAACAGGCTTAGGTTGAATATAATTGTAAGTAAAGCTGGAATGACCTCAGAGAATTGATTTTTTTCTCTTTGACTCCATGACTGTTCACTTTCCAGTAACTGATTAATAACCTAGCTCACAGGCTACGTCACTTTTATCCCCATGATAACATTATATGCTCCATGGCACCTTTGGTCACACCTCAGTAAATTCTACTCATAGCAATCCTATAGCACAGGACAGAACTGTCCCTGTGGGTTTCCACGACTGTAGAGCTTTACAAAAGTAGGAAGCCTCATATGTCTCCCATGGACGAGCAACTATTGAATTCAAACTGCTGATTTTGCAGTTAGCAGCCAATGCATACTCCACCACACCACCAAGGTTGCTCTTCTTCTGGCCACCCATGGGCAGTTCTACCATGCTCTCTAGGCTTTCTAAGAGTCAGAATTGACTCCATGGCAGTGAATTTGAACACAAGAATGAATAAATATGTCTTGGAAAAGGACAGCCTGAAGAATCCCTAGAAGCAAGAGGATAAGACTATGTCTTAGGTACTTTGGACATGATAGTGGGATTAACCAGTCTCTGGAAGGGATATCATGGTTGGTAAAATAGATAATTAGAAGAAAAGATGAAGATCCTCTCCATTAGATGTACTATTACTGTGGCTGTAACAATGGACTGAAAGAAAGCGAGAAATGTGAGGATGATGCAGAATAAGACTGTTGATTGCATTATACAGAGGGTAACTATGTTAGAATAACTCAACAACAACCAACATGAATAACAGAGTTGGAATGTTCTTTTTCAGTAAGCCGATTTGATTCGTTGGTTTTTTAAAGTTTCATCATTATAATCTGGGATGTAATCAAATTTTTGGAGCAGTTGATACTTAGTATAATATCTTATTTTTCTTCTAAAATATAGTTTCTAAGCTTTGGCATTACTTTAAATGTTAAAAGCTTATGAAGTACCTGCTGTTTCTATGCAATTTATGGTATTTATTATAGCAAAACTCATATATTCATTATTTTAGAAACATAAATAAATCATTTAAAGTAAATTCAGCTATTTATAGTTGTTATGTACAATAAACTGCCCCTATTTTTTAGTTTGTATAGATATATCCCCCACCTCCTCTCCTCTCTCCCAATGTATGTGTGTAAATTAAGAACAAAAGAAGATTGAAAAAGGTTTTGAAAAAACAAAATTGAAATATTATACATGATATATTTTATATATAAATATATACAATGCATAGATATTTGATGCAAACATATGTTGTTATTTGTTCCTATTTATTTAATCTATTTACTTTTTATTTTCATATTCTAATTTGGGAGTTGCAACTAAATGCAAAATTACCCCCCAAAATAGCAATATCAAACATTTAAACACATTCATAATTCTGGTAACACCCTTCGTCAATAGATAATTATAAGTTAAATCATAAACGGAAGTTCATTTTTGCTCAGGCATCCTGTTTCAATGTACTATGATTTATATCACACATACACACACACACATGTTTTTGGGGGGTAAATTCCTTTTATCGGAGTGGGGAAAAAAGATTTATATAGCCAACCAAGAAGAACAATTATTTATTCATTGTTCTGTATTTTAGATTTGAGGTAGATGACTTTGAAAAAGTCTAAGGTGCAAATTTCTCTCTACTTTATATTTCCTCATAAACTTTGCTTACAGACAAAAGTGAGTAATTGGAGTGTTAAAAAAGCTGTGGTTGGATATCTCAATAGGAATTAAAACTAACATAAAAGTGGACCAAGTAGTGTAAAGACTATTGACTTTCTATTCATTGCACTGTGAACAATATGAAAGATAGTAAAACATAATTTTATGTTGGATAATAATAAAAAAGATGTATACTCCAATACCCTGTGTTTATGGCACCTTTTTCAATTCTCCCCTTACTTTTTCTGAATATCAGACCAATAACACATTTTCTTCATTAGTTATGGATTTCCTAGTGAATGTGGCATTTATTCTCATTGAATTATTAGAAACATCTGTTTGCCAAATAATGACCTGTAATCAAGCACATATATATGCATATCATTCAGTAATCACTGAATGTGAAATTGTGATCACATGTGTTCCCAGATATGATCAGTGGTGTTGATAGATACTTTACTTTAAAGAAAAGGACAAGTTAGTAAAATTATTCACAACTATAAAAAACATAATAGCTTATTATGAGTGATGAGTAAGTTTATTATAAATTTGCATATATTTTACAAGGTAATTTATTTTGTATTTGTCTTCTCTTAGACAATACTTTCAGGCACTCTGTTTTAAATAAAATGATAGCATATTTCTATAATTTGTAGTAGTTTTATGTTTCTCTAGTTAAGCTATATAATATACATAAAACATTATTATTATGGGGAAACACACTTTCACATCTAACATAGAGAAATATGTTCTGCTAGGAGCAGTTAGGCTTTTCTTGGAATTACTGATGCTATCTTTAAACCTGTCCATGGAATTTTGAATGAAGAAACAAGCTTATGAAAGTAAGATTTTAAGAGCATCTTAAAATCTGTGGCCATACATTCTCAAATTTCAAGTATCTTTTAAGAATGTTATTCTAGATTTGTACTAAATATAATTCATTATAAGATTAAAAGAAAAATTTCCAAAGTATTTATAATGTATAAATAGATGTAATTTAGCCCTCCTACTTTTGCTGTTAGTTGCATATAATACAAATAACATTCATTTTTTTTGAACAGTTGAAAATAACAGCTATTGATACATTATTGCCCCATTTGTAAGTATTGTATTAATAATTGCTATATTTGTCAGATATGTGGGTCAGTTTTCACAAATATATATATTTGTATTTCTGTAGTTTTAAACAACATAACTAAAATTTAACAAGATTTCAAAGAATAGTGTGAAAATGAAATTGTTAAACAGTAATGTAAATAAATGTATATAGACCTGGAGTTACAAAGGCAAAAGGGAAGAATATGCTTGTATTTTTGTCAAGCTGAAAGAATTGAAGAAACATACAAGCTTCAAATTATAATATTGAAGAATTCTATGGAAAAAAATACTGAAAGACACAGGAAGAGTGAAAATAAGATGTAATAACTAATCAAAGTCACTGTACTATGAATAATTGATCAACATTCCACCATTTTAGAAGGCAGACTATGATCAAGAACAGGTTGTGCTGAAAGAGAAAAATGCAAGATGCAATGAAATCAACTGGCAAAAATTAAGACTCCAGGAAAAGCCACAGTATTGACTGAGATGTTTCAACAAATTGACACAATGCTGAAAACATTCAATATGGCAATAAATGTGGCTACCTATACAACTGAATGGGACAGGTACATATAATGCAGATGTTATAAAAATATCAGTGATATCAAACACATGTAAAACTTTATTGAAGATAATGTAAAAACTGTTGCAGCACTATTATAAACAGGAAACTGCAAAATATTAAAATTACATTCAGAAGAAGATGTGGAATGAGGTTGCTGTGTCAGATGGATCCTGGCTAAGATTAGAAAATACTAGAAAGATGTGTAATTCTGTTTTATTTAGTGCAAAAGTATGTAATTGCATGGATCATATACATTAACGAGAGCATTGCAGGAAAAAACAAAAAAACCAAAACAGAAATTCCAGAACATATCATTGAACTCATACAGAATTTATACAAGGGTCACTGTGCGCTTTAACATCAGACGTGTGTTTCAGTGTAGCATCCCTTCACCATAATTATTCAAACTGTATGCTAAGCAAGTAATCGAGGAAACTAGACTCTATGATTAAGAATGCAGCATTAGGATTTAGAGGAGGATTTATTAACACCCTGTTATGTGCATTGCACAACTTTATAAAGAAACTTGATTTACTTACTGATGAAGACCAAAGACCACAGGCATTAGTATACATTCTTCCTTAACGTAAAGAAAATGAAAATCCTTATAACCTCATCAAGAAACAGTATCATGAAAATGAGAAAATTTGTAGTTACCAAGCTTTTCACTTGCGTGAACATTTTAATTTTATTTAGGTCCTTTTTCAACATCTAAGGAAGCAGCAGTCCAGAAACCTAAAGGTGTATTTTACATCAAATCTGCTATCAAAGTGCTCTTTAAAATGGTTAGATGCAAATATATCACTTGGAGAAATAATGTGTACCTGACACAAGACATAGTATTTTTTCTTTCTTTTTTT
>NW_022103911.1:11235680-11256118 GCF_000313985.2 Echinops telfairi
TTGAAGATAAACAAGCGGCCATCTAGCTGCGAAGCATCAAAGCCCAAATGGAAGAAGCACACCAGCCTGTATGACCATGAGGTGTAGAAGGGACTAGTTATCAGACATCAAAGAACAAAAAATTGTATCAGTGGGTGCCCACCTTCCTGATATGGTCACTGAAGACAAACATTTGCATAGGCACCTCCTAATTAGTTCTTACCTTAAGATGAAGCCATATTTTATTCACAAAATGTTTAAAAAGTTATATTCAATGTGTTAGAAGTCTTTTTATCAGGAAAAACAATACTGAAAGCCTGAGACAGGAAAACAAATGCTTCAAATAATGGGGTTGATGAGATATAAATATTCCGCAAAATGACAGGAAGAGGCTAAATTGAGATCAAATGACCCCACTGTTAATATTAATTTTATATTGACAAGCTCTAGTATACATAGATTCATGGTGAAGAGAGGAAAATATCTTGAATTTTGGGGAAGGAAATTATCCACAATATCCTCAATTACACAACATTTCCTATGGTGATTTTGAGTGGCCAGTTTTTCAGGTTAGCGTGGAGAGTTTTCTCAGGTTTGAAGTTCATTTATTGGTATAACTGTGCTAACCAAAGCAAACTCACTGCCACTCAGTCGGTGATGATTCTCATGGCGATTCTGCAAGGCCAGGTAGAACTGCCCCCGTGAGTTTCTGAAACGGTAGCACTAAAGGGGTAGAAAACATGGCCTTTTCTCCAGCTGTGGCTGGTGGGTTCAAACTTCTGATCTTGCAGTTACCAGAAAGTGTACACACTGTGCCAACAGGGCTCCTCACCACTTGAGTATCTTAAATAAAATTTTAAAAATATGTAAGTATGCTTTCATTGGGCAATGTTTCTTTCTGTTCTGGATAGGATTGCTGTGGATCAGAACCTTCCCAATGACAACTAATAACAGCATCATTATGGCTTACTGGGTCTGCTAATAGACTGTGAAGTTACATCTAAATTAAAGACATATTTGTAATAGAATGTACTATGTAATGTTGGGCAGCCCTTCAGTTTGTAAATGAGAGTTAATGTTGAAGTATTAACATTTTCCTCATTTTGTCTTTTTGTACTGATGTATTATTATTTGATAGCACAGTTTGTATTTCTAGTACTTTGTGAATAAATATTTTTATCCACTGTTATTAGTGACATGTCACCTACCTCAGAATTAAGTTGGCTTCAGTGTATTTTATAGTGTTAAGAATTTCCTAGTAAAAAGGATATTGAATATTCAATTTAATATTTATTCAATGTGTTAGATGTGTTTTATCATATTTCTAAAATGACTCAGTATGCAATATATTCTACAATATTTAAAAATGCAATTAAAGTGAATATTTATACAAATTTTCTTTGAAGCAAAATGTTTTCAGATGTAATTGAAGATGAACAACATTGTTACTTTAGATTTAATTATTGATAAATGTAAAGAAATAGTTCAATATTGCTAGTTTCAAAAGTAGTTATAAAATTTTGCAATGAAAAAATTCAAGTTAATATAGAACTACATTAATATTTTTAATATAAGGAATACATTTGGAGGCCAAATATCTTCAGATGAAATTCCACTATAATGTCCATTTCTGAATATAAATTTGAGATCTGATAATAAAATAGAAATATGAATGATTTATACTAGTTAATCCATAGTTGCCTAAATGAAACTGGATCTGCATTGAATTTTTAAATTTTTAATTTAAAAGAATGATACCTGGAACAGAAAAAGTCATGGTTGTAATCTATGCCAATGGGCATGCTAAACCTGTTGTTTGGCAATTAAGGGCTTAACACATTGCTTGAGATATATTTAATAAGCTCTTATCTAACTTATCTCTGTATATTATCTAATACACCTAATATTTTTGTTAGAATAAATTTAATTTCACCATTGAAAAAAATATGCTTGATCAAATTATTGTGTATCTATCTATTTATTATTGGCCTGAGGAAGTTTATGAATGACAAAAATTTTGCCTTTTTAAACCTTCCTCATCCTTCTTGGAAAATTGTCTTAGACTCTGCTTCTGAAACGTCAAAGAGTTGAAAACCCCAATGAGTATAGTTCTGCTTTGCCCATATGCAGTTTGGAATATAGAATTAAATTAGATATCATTAATTAGAATTAGATACCACCAGATTTATTTTGTTTTAATTGCATATCTTAGATTCTTGATGTACTGCAGAATCGAGCAGCTGTAAATTTTACTTTCCTTTTCTCTAAAAGACATACTTAAGACTATTTCAGAATTAAATGTATCAGTTTTCATGTTTCAAAAAAGATAAACTGATCTTAAAAATGAGTCAAATGTTCAGTTGTGAGTTAATACAGAAAATGGTTTTAAGTGTTCACAAAACTTTAAAATCTTATTTTTAAAGTTGTAAGCAAACTACTACAATGTACTTATAGAATATCTGTGACATGATATATATAAAACACAAGTACGTGTCTGATATTTGAAAGTTTGAAAGTAAAGTCTTGGGTATGTATATATCTTTTTTTTAAATCATTTTATTGGGGGTTCATACAACTCTTACCACAATCAGGCATGTTTGTACATATGTTGTCTTCAGTTTTTTCTAGACATTCTTTTTATTGAGCCCTTGGTATCAGCTCTTTTTTTCCCTCCCATCTCCACTCCACCCTCATAACCCCCTGATAGATTGTACATTATTATTTTCATATCTCAAACCAACCGCTGTCTCCTTTCCCCCATGTTTTCTGTTGTTCTTCCCCCTGTAGAGAGGTGTATGGTTATGTCGATCACTGGAAACGGTTCCTGCTTTCTCCCTTCCTCTGGCCCTCTTCTCCCGACCCTTCTGGTATCACTATTCCCACTCCTCTTCCTGGATTCAGTGTGTCATGAGCTCCCATCCCTTTCTACACCTGTGTACATGTTCTGGATTAGTCTGAACTGAAAAGCAGCACTGGGATCATGGTAGTGGGGTGTGAGTAAGCCTCAAGGAACCAGAAGAATATAGTGTGTTTCATCGATGCTTTACTACACCTTGGTGACTCAACCCTTCCCTGTGACCCCTTTGTGGGGAAATTGTTCCACTGTCTGCAGATGGGCTTTGGATCTCCACTGCAGCCCCCCTCATTCTCAACAATATGTTTTTGTTTGTTATGTGTCTGCTGATGCCTATTACCTGGTCCCTATGTCTCCTCATGATCGCACTGGCGGTGAGCTTCTTCCAATGTGGACTTGTTGCTTCACTGCTAAATGTTGGCTTGAGTATCTTCAAGCCTTTAAGACCCCAGACACTATATCTTTTAATAGCCGGGTACCATCTACCTTCTTCACCACATTTGCTTATGCACCCGTTTTGTCTTCAGCGATTATGTCAGGAGGGTGAACATCTCAGACTGCCGATTGGTTAGAGCAAAGTATTCTTGTATTGAGGGAGGTTATGAACAGAGGTCCAAAGACCATCCCCTACCTCAGTGTACTGCCATATAAATATATGTACATGGGCCAATACCTCTATTTTTGTGGATGAATGTGTTTACATATGGACACCTCTATGTTTATACCTCTATCCATTTCATTGCTTCTTTGGTCCTTCCTCTGTTTCCTTTTACCTTCCTCCTGCCCCACTGCCACTTTACCCTTATTTCCGCTCTTGGTACCTCCTCTTAGCTAGTTTGCTGTTGCTCCAACACCCACCCACCCTTGGATCCCTATCTGCTTGTTATTGACTCCAACACCCCAGTTGTTCGCCTGCCCATTGCGCAGCCTGCTCACCGTCCCCCGCCTCCACCACCCAGGTCTCCCCAGGACTGTTGGTCCCGCTGCTCTCTCCTCAGGCATGCCTCCCGTGCCAATCCTGTATAGGTAGGTACACCAACTATGACATAGCCCAAACTGATTTTAAATGATGAAAACAGTCAATAAATGCAAAAAAAAATAAAATTTCAAAAAGAGAGAAAAGAGATATACAAAATCCTGGGTCTGTTCATTGGCCTTCAAGACTGTCCGGGAGCTACCCCTCCCAACCTGGAGCACTCCTTGGGGCTCCTCAGGGGCTGAGTAGCTCTGTCTTGCTTCAGCTGCTGATCTGACATGCTCCTTTCTTGATTCGCTCCATTTTCGGGGGTTCAGACCGCACTGCCTCCCCACCATGTGACCCGAGAAACGTTCTCTGTCACACTCTGCTCCAGTCAGGGGACAGCATGATATGTGCTGTTGTTGGTTGCCCCAGTCCCCTCTGTGTCCCATGCGCTCCCCACAGGGACATCATTCTCCGATCCTGGTGTGCCAGCTTGGGGTTCAGTCTGGCTCTCTCTTTCTCCTGAATATGCTATATCTTGAATCATAGAGTCAAGAAACTCTTCTTTTTTTAAAAAAAAATGTATTCAGCAACAAACCAAAAAACTCACTACTATCAATTCAGAGTCTCTAAAGAGCATAACGGACTACCCCTTTGAGTTTTGGAGGCCTTTTTAGTGGAAAAGTTTGAAATGCTGACCTTTAACAGTTTAGCCGTTAAATGCTTATCCCACTATGTTAGGTATCTTTAATAAGCTTAAACTTCCATCTATATGTATTACCTGATATGTGTAATACATTTCCTTTTACATCTGAACTTTCCTAAATATATCGATAATCCTTAAACACATGTTCTAGCTCATCATATAGAAAAGTGGGTTAGTTATTCAATGTTACATTGCCTTATTTTGCAACTATTTCCATAAAAGGGCTGCAAAGCTCCTTACCATTTTGATCAATGTAAGTCAGAGGTATTTCATTTTCATTTAAATTTCTACTGTGCTTAAAATAGATACAGAAAAATGATATGTTTTATAAAATATAAATTTATATTTTCAAGAGAAGAGGCAAATCATCATTAATACATACATTTTTTGATGTATCTGGTCCCTTAAAATCCTTGCCAAATGTCATTCAGTTCACTTAATTCAAATATTTGTGTTCAGTTGTGATGTCTTTCATGCAAGTTGATTAAAAATAAATAAAAAGGACTATTATAAATTTCCATTCAAAGATCATTGCTAATTTCAATTATACTTACATTTTTTTAAAATTATATGTGTCTGGAAGACTTATTTTATTTTTCTTGAAAACTTTAAGGACTATGGCAAGTGTCCAACAGAAAATAAATTGTATGGTATTTCTCATTCCAAACAATGGAAGGATGTACTTACAGAACAAGTGCCTCAACTGGTTCTATTGGAAAAATAATATGTATTTTTAAAAGATACACTGTTATTAGGGTGTGCTGTGTCAATAAAATACCTCTTACTATAAATTTATTTACTCAGTAGCACTTAGTGAATTCAGAAAGAGAATCGTTATAGTATGAACAATCAGGTCAATTGCAAGGTAAGTTTGGAGAAAAGAATACTATTTTTTGCATATAACCTCTCAGGCCTTATACTGCTTTAAAACTGCACATGCTTATGCAGCAGCAGAAAAAAGGTAGGTGTAGCAAAAAACAGAGTTTCAGAGTTCTAGTGAATTACAGTGAGAGGATGGAGTTAACAGAAAAAAAATTTGAATTGCCAAGTACATTGCTTAACAGTTATCAAAATTTCTTTGCTGGAAATGTATAACCATGTTATAATAAATGAAAACCCATGTACTCTACAGTCTGATAAAGTCTTTGCAATCTTGTTGAGCAGAATACGATATCTCTCGGCAGATGAGCCCAAACCCCTGCTACTATAGAACCAACAATAACACGTTTGTCAAATGTCTATGTATTCTATGAAGCAAAGATTTTACTCATGATCACAGGCATTGATCATTTGTTTCAAACTATTGACCAAAGTGTTCCAAACTATATGAGAAGTTTTAAATAGCACTGTTTTACTAAAATGGAGATTCTATATATTGTCAATGTAAAATGGATATGTTTTCACAAATTATCTCATTGTTAGACATTTCAAACTACTTCTTAATTGTATCATTTCCAAAGAATGTAACATAACTAAACAAATTATTAATATAACTTGTGAAGCAAAGTATCAACACTGTATCGGATTCACTTCATTGATATATACATTTCAATTTCTGAATTCTGTATTAGTTTCTGTATTTTGATCAAATACCACAGCATGTATATGGTATAAAATTATTGCTAAAACAATCACTGAAACTTTCATTAAACAGTAGCAAACATGAAGTTATGGTTTTTCAATCTCTCTACCTTTTCCCTGAAGAATTGTACATTCTCCAATTTATACTACATCTAAATCTACAAGTTTATGGCTGCAAAGGAGAATAGCATGCTGCTGACAACTCCCAGGATTTGCTTAAAATATTACAGGCAGTTGGCTAAAGTCCAAAGAACTAGAAATCCATGAACTAGATACAGTATCTAAATCCATCAATAAGCAAGCATGCTTTTACACTTATATTGAAAGAATGTCAAATTCCTTGCAATATGTCTGTGATCTAAATAAGCATGTTATATTATACCAACTTGTCTGTCATTTTGTCATGCTGTGGTTGCTTGTGTGTTATAGGAAGCTATCTCACATTTATTTTAAATAACAGCTGGGTCACTCAAATTGAACAGACATGAGCAGAGTTCCCAGACTAAGAATAGACTATGAAGAAGGAGTAGGCTAATTCAGAGGACTTAGTCTCTGAAAACGTTATGAAAAGCATCAAACCATTGTCAGACTCGGAAAACATCCTAAATAGCAAGAGAACATTGTCAGAAAGAGTGGCAGAAGATGAGCCCCCCAGGTTGGAACACATCAAAATATGATTGAGGAGGAGCTACCTTCTCAAATTAGAGGTGACTATAATTACTTGACTAGAGTAAAGCCTGTGAGAGTAAAGGCTTGGTATCTTCATTTGCATAGGGGCCCTGATTCAAAGTTAGAAGAAACTGTTGAAAGCATCTATTAATAAAACGATAATTGGAAGTTTTCAAAAATTGAATGGAATGCATAAAAGTTAATATCTTAGGTGTTAATCAGCTAAATCTGAGTAATATTGGCCCTTTTGATTCAGAAAATTATGTGATTTACTATGCTGGGAATGACGCAGAATCAGGAAGAATGGAGTTACACTTTTTGAAAAAAAAGACATTTCAAAATATATCTTGGAGTAAAATGATATCTGTGACAGGATAATATCTATCTGCATATAAGGAAATCCAATCCATAGAACCATTATTTAAATTTATGCAAAAACCACGGAAGGTAGTGATGCAAAAAATACCAACCTTCTGTCAGAAATTGATCAATCATGCAATCAAGATGCATGGGTAATTATTGGCCTGTAGAATGCACATTTTGGAAACAAAGAGGGAGGAAATGCAGTTGGAAAATATGGTCTTTAAAATAGAAATAAAACTGGAGATCACATGATACAATTTTGCAATTCCCCAAACTCCTTCATAGATACCCACTGTCAACAATATAAATGGAGACTGTACACGTGGACCTCATATCTTTGGGAAGTTATGATTGAGAAGTCCTGTATCAGGGGGCAAAACCTAGGCCCAGGGCTGTCTGTGAGTCAGAATGTTGATTGCCCACATGAAAGTTCAGATTGAAGCTGAAGAAAACTAAAGCAAGTCCAAAAGCAGGACAAGAATCAACCCCACCGGAATTTTGAGACCACCTCAAGAATAGATTTGACACATTGAACAATAATGATAGACTTGATGCACTGGGAGATGACATCAAGGACTGTGTTAGTCTGGGTGTCTTAGAGAAACAAATCCACAGAGACTCATGTTTAAGAGAGTTTTATAAAGGCTAAGTGCACATCAAGAAAACATACCAACCCAGTGCTGCCCAAGCCTACAAGTCCAACATTAACCCATTAACCCATATGTCCAACACCAATCCACAAAGTACTCTTCAATCTGACAAAATACACACTATGCTGCCAATTGCAGGAGGAAAGCTGAATCAGTGAACGTGGAAGCATCTCAGCACTGGCAGGGGTCTCCACATGGGTGCTCCAGCACCCAGGTCTCCACATGGGTACTCCAGCACCCAGGGCTGCAATGGGGTAGGTCCACGTAGCTTCTCCTCAGGGATGTCTTGCAGGAAGTGAGCCTTGCCAGCTAAAGCAGGGAACTGGCTAAGGCAGTGGCACCCTGGTCTGACCATCAGAAAGTGAGAGACCCGAGAACTAGAAAGGCGAGGCTCACGGAGCCATTTATCGCCCTGCCCTTCAATTAACCCCACATGTGTTTATCTGCCAGGTTGGCACAATAAACTAACTACCTCAAGGACATCAAGCAAATAAAGCAAAGGTCATTAAAAAGACAGGAAAATAAGAAAAAAGCAAAGTAGATGTCAGCAGAGACTGAGATTTGCCCTTAATCATAGAGTACCTAAGGTGAATGAAAGAAAGTCAAAGAGTTGACAGAACATTTCAAAGGGAACTCAAGAAGATAAAGTAAAATACTATAATGAACTGAGCAAAGATCTAGAGTTAGAAAATCCATAGCAAGCATACACTCAGTATATCTGAAATTGAAAGAACTCAAGCTCCACGTTGCAAGATTGAAATACTCTCTGGGCAAAATATTGAAAGACGCAAAAAGCATCTAAAAAAGATGGAAATAATACACATAGTCACTGTATCCGATAGAACTAGTCAATATAGCACCATCACAGATGTAGCATATATTTGAGATTAACCAATTGTACTGAACCAATTGTCCTGAAAGAAAAAGTGTTGGTTGCACTGAAGGACCAAACACAGGGCTTCGTTAATTGATGAATACCAGCTGAAATATTTCCAGAAGCTGCTGAAGCACTGGAAGCAGTCACTAGTCAATGCCAAGGATTTTCTTACACAGTTACTGACTGGAAAAGTAAGGTTTGTACTAATTTCAAGGAAAGGTGACCCGGAAGGACAAACAAACCTACCTTGGAAGAAGTACAGCTGGAATGCTCCTTAGAAACAAGGATGGAAAACCTTATTATATACTTCAGACATGTTATCAGGGGAAGCAAGTCCATGGAAAGACACATTGTGCTTAGCAAAGAAGACAGGCATTGAGAAAAGGAAAACTCTGAAAAGAAGGTTTGACTCCGTGGCTGCAACAATTGGCTGAAAAATAAGCATTGAGAGGCTGTCACAGAATCAGAAGGCGATTCTTTTTGTTGTACACAGGGCTGCTATAAACCATTGTACAGAGCGTTGCTATGAGTATAAGGGAGCTAACAACAACCTTTCACGATAATCTTATCCTCCTGTGGAGGCTCACGAATGATTGCCTGCGATTGCACTATGTTAGATCAACCCATGGGGTTTACTAGGATTTAAGTGCCAAACCTCTGATACTGCTGGGCCAGCGAAAAAAAGACACAAAGCCCAAAGATCACAGCACTGATCTCAACATCTCTGTTTCTATGTCACAAATGTATCTTTTATTTTACAAGGCACTTTAATGAGATCAATGTAAGTGCATAACTGAGACAATTTGTCTTAAGTTATCCACTTACCAAAGGGACAGGCTTGATCATGATTTTTTTTTTAAATAAATGTGTGCCTTCACTAACTGGACATCAGTTTTGTAATACTTGTTAAGTCTTTCTTTGTTTTTCCTCCCACTCTCTCTCCCAAATCGGTTCAGCCTATATGCCTATGCACGCATCTACCAATAGGCCTCCATTATTAAGCTATTTCAGGACTGTGTGTAGAACAATGTTTACCTCTATTGTCTTTAACTCGCACTCCTCTGTCGCTTCCCATGCTTCTACTCTTTTGGCAAACGCTTTATCGTATGACACGTTCACCCATGTTGAATATGTCTATCACTCAGCCATGGACTTACTCTCCATTTCCCTCTCACTTCTGAGAATTATCAAAGAATTTGCTATTTATTTATTTATTTTAGTGTGAAAACCTTTTGTAGACATTTTTTCAATAGTGGTCTCATACAATCTTTTGTTCTTTTTTGATTGACTAATTTCAGCATAACATCATCTGCTTCATCTATGTTAGGTATTTTGTAGGTTCATCTTTATTTTTTAATGTTGCATACCATTCCGTTGGGTATATATGTGTCAAATTTTGTTTATCCTTTCTTCAACTGATGGGTATTTAAGTTTTTCTATTTACAATTGTGAATAGTGCTGCAATTAACAATGGTTTGCATAGATCTGTTTGTTTCACTGCTCTTATTACTCTTAGAAATATACAAATTAGAAAGCTTTCCGGAATATATAATAGTTATAGTCCCAATTTTTTTTGATGTTCCATCTCACTTTCCAAAGTGTTGTATCATCTTACTTACCCACCTGCAATGTATGAACTCTCTTGCCAGAATGATTTTATTTTCAGTTTTTTTCTAATCTTGCTATTAATGCTGGGTTATATTGTATCTCATTTGTGATACATAGGTTTATTGTGCCAACCTTGCCAACCTGGCCAATAGGAACATATGGGATAAATAAGATCACAGTTTGATTGGAGGGCAAAGAGATAAATGACTTGGCAAGCCCCGCCTGTCTCTCTCTGGCTCTCTGGTGATTGGACCAGTGTGCAGCTGCCTTAGCTACTTCTCTGCCTCAAATTGTGAGCTACACTACCCGTGGAACATCCAACCCATGGATCATGTCACTAGAGCTTGTGGTTCCTTTGAGACCTGCTTCGCCATACTACTGATGTATACATGGCTTGAGCTTGGGACTGTTGGATCCTGTCCTCTGGCTGACTGTTGGTAACCCACCCTGCTGTTTGCTGCCTTTGGCCAGATTGCCTGCATTGCCCTACAGAAGACTCCTGTCTGCTTCCTTGACCTTGGACCCAGCAGCCCTCGTGAGTTGAAGGACTTGCAGTATATGAACTGTTCCACAGAAGTGAATTGAACTGAGCCCTTTGTACTTCTGTGTGGACTAATTACCTGGTATTTTTCTTCATCCTGTATGTATTTATCCATATAATCATAAGTGTCCTGGTTTTGTTTCTCTAGAGAACCCTGTTTAACACATCATGGTTGTTTTTAAATTTGCATATTTATAATAACTATAATTGAAAACAATACTTAATATGTTTGTTGGTTGCCTGAATGTCTTCACTGGTGAAGAAAAATCCTCTGCTAATTTAAAATTTGTATTATTTTTCTTTTTTAGGTGTTTTACATTTTTTACAAATTCTAGGTAATAGTTGCTTCTCTATTATGATATTTCCAAAGTTGTTTTCCCAATATCTGAATTCTATTGTCACTCATTTTTGGTGAATTTTTTATATGCTCATAGTGCTAATTTTTAGGAAGTCCAAGTAATCTTGTTACTGATCTGCTGAATAAATAGAAAAGTCATTATACAAAATCAAATACACTAATCTCAAAAATGGTATGTTGACAGGGAGCAGGAAAAGTCAATGGGAAAAGGACTATAAGAAATCATTAATTTAGGGAAGAAGATGGAAGAGTACTCTCATATTTAGCAGATTACAATTACTATTATGAAATCGAATGGGTTTAAAATTGTATATAAATGTTGAATGAAAAACTATTTTGCTCTTTAAAGTATCACTCAAATAACATTTTAATCCTTACCAAATAGTATACTGGGCAAGGAGAGAATGGCTCAATAATGTTGATTTATATCATCAAATCTACATAACGAAATCTTGCCCAGTTTTATCCCATTCTCACAATCACTGCTATTTTGAGTAAATTATTACAGGTGTGGGTGTCAATCCATCTCCTTGAAGGCCTTCCCTTTTTTCACTGACCATCTAATTTTTCAATATATTTTTTTTCTCCAATCATTGGTCTCTCCTGATGACATGATATGCAAAGTAAGGAAAATAAAGTTTTATAAATGCCTTTAAGGAATTTTTCAACTCTACTTCCTACAAGGTTGTCCTGGCAGTCAACTGTATATTCAATAGTATTCATTACTATCATAATTCATTACTATTATTACTATACATAAATTATTCCTTTATCTTCCTTAGCTGTCATCCAAATTTTGTGTGCATATGAGACAATTCAAACTGTCTTGATTTGAATCAGGCACATCTAAATCATTAAAATGCTATCTTTACTTCTGAATATATTACATGGCTTTTTTGCAGCACATCTCCCCAATGAAGTACATTACTTAATTTCATGACTGTTGATTCCATGGGCATTGTAGTTTATTTACAAGAATAAATTCCTTGGAAACTTCAGTATTCTCTGTTTCTCGTGACTGCTTATTGGTCCAGTTGTGAAAAAAAAATCTTTATGTGAAGCTGTAACACATGCTGAAGGCGATGACCTTTGATCTTCATCAATCACCACTTCAAGTCCTCTTTACTTCCAGATAGAAAGGTTGTGCAATCCGCATATTAAAGCTTTTTATTGAGTCTTTCTCTAATCTAGATACTGCAATCTTCTTGATAAGTTCCACATTTTTGATTTTCTGAGTTTAAACATTGAAAATCTACAGTGATACAAACCTCACATGCACCATTCCCAATTGTATATTCAGCATCCCCTTTCTCTCTTTGAATACTGCCTCAATCTATGTACATGCTCCATAATAGCACAATTAAGTGCTCTGGAATCTACATTCTTCATGATGTTATCCAGCATTAGTTAAGAAGCCTACAGACAAATGCCTTTGCATACTCAGTAACACAAAAAAATAAAACCTTGCTTTCAGCCAAGATCCATCTAACATTAGCAATGGTATGTCTCTCTGGTAGTTACATAATTTCTCATCTACTCGATAAATAAATCTAAGGGTGGAGTCTAGCTTGACAATCAGGTTACAGCCTGATGATGCCTCCTGTGGGCAAAGCCAACTCATGCAGATTCTAGGAACTTCCTCTCCTTCTCCCTGGAAGTGGACCACATATTCTCTCTCTCTGCTTCACCTTCCTGTTGAAAAGTCACATGGTGCCCCACTAATGGCAGCCGGAGTCCTGCGATGTGTCCACTGCCATAGGATCCACAAGACATTGTGATCTTCCTGCATTCTACATCATTGCCTGAGTCTGAAGAGTGATTTATGGACTAATATCAGATTGATGGACTTAATCTCTACTGTACCAGAATGTTTTCTTCATGCTTTATTTATAATTACCCTTAGTATAAAATTCTTTCATATATAGATATAGATGATATAGATATAGATATATAGATATAGCTATATCTTTGTATTTGTTTCTCTAGTCTACCCAGACTAAGACAATATCTCTCCATGTCATCTTCTGAGTTCAATTTAAATATGTGACTGTTCTCTATTTATGTACCACTACAATAAAAATTTACCTATCTCCATTATTAGTCTACTAACTGTTATATTATTGGTATTGTTCAATACAATCCACATTTTATTGGACATTTTAAAAAATTGTCTTCCAGTAAGTTAGTTTATTTTGAAAACTTTAATGCATTCATTTTAAAATTGAGATGAATAAATACAGGTTGTTTATTTAGGAAACTGTTGATTTAGAATAGATAAGTGTATACATTTAAATTTTTATTTCAAATCGTAATAACTTTCCAATTCAAAAATAAGGTTGACTGATAGATTCAAATTATAAATAAATCTAAAAACTGACAGATATTTCAATAGTTGATAGATAGATACATGGATACTTAGAGAGATAGAAAGTTTTTACTGTGGATAGAAAGCATTTAGTATCAGAGAAAATAACTCTACCGACTAAAGTAAAACGTTTCTGCAAAATAGAAATTATAATTGCTTTCCTGAACTTAAACTGCACTTTATACTCTGAATAAATTAGGCCATTATTATTCTATGTTCAAATTCCTAAGGGTAGCTTGCCTTTGGTTTGTATCTATTGAATTCAGATGAGTTAGTGAACACCTTTGGTTAATGTCATGATATTTCTATTATATAATTCAAACTCTCCTGAAAGAAATGCGTCAATTCACTAGCCTTTATGGAAAGTGTATTCGATGAAAGATCTTTGGTTTTTCAGACTCTTTAGAACATGTTTCATGAGTAGAAGGCATTAAGAAACATCAAATAAAAGTACAGTTGATTCTGAAAATGCTTTTAATGCTAATGTATATTGTTTTGCATCTTTACATTTTATTATAAATTCTTTAATATTTATTTTCCTTTTACTTCATTTAAACTGCCTCATTCTCATTGATTTTCTTCTATCAATATATCTTCCTGTCACCTTATATTTTCCAATGTGTACCCCAGAAAATTGGGCTGCTAATCACTAATTCAGCAGTTGGAAATCATCAGCCCCTCCTTCAGAGAAAGACAAGGATTCATATTTGTAAAGTGCTCTACGCCTCAGCAATCCAAAAGGACCGCTCTCTTGCTGTCAGAAGGATTGCTCTACGTCTGAAAGGACGCCACGGCAGTGAGGTGGTCTATTTAACCCCAGAAACAGAAGTAATTTCAGTTTTGTATAATTCAAAATATTCATTATAGTCAATCACCTTTGTGAATAGCAGTAATGAATAATAAAAATATATGAAAACAATTCAAAATAGGAAATAATAATAAAAATAAATGAATCAAAGCACATCTTAACCTGAATATTACTTGGATAATATTATTCTTAATGTCATGTGAAATTAAACTTGAAAATTATTATCCATTGTCTTGATTATTTTTTAGATCATACGGTATATTTTCATGCATACAGTAATAAAATATCATGTAAAAATAGCCTATATCATTATACATTAATAAGGTATAAATCATTTTCAACCCTAAGGATTTTTTACATTAAGTATTTCAGAAATTACACTTAGTGACTCTCAAACACTGACAGGTCTGGGGTTTTTCTTGTGTTGTTGTATTGGTTACTGTGAATAAAATGTAATTATTTAGAAGTTCATTTTATTACCCTTGAGATGTGAGCATCACGTATACTGCTAGAAATGACTGCAAGAAAGAAGCTAGCAAGAAGTAAGTACAATGTATGGGTAAGGATAAATGCTAAGAAATGAATCTTTCAGAAAAATTTGAGATGAAAGATTAAGCAGTATCTTGCAGAATCAATGGCCTGTAGAAATGGCACACTGTCATCATGATTTTCAGGTATATTTTGGAAGTAGAAAATCAATATAAAACAGGAAATTCTGTTTTGTTCAGATGACTCATCACTGCCCCTCTCCTCTCAGTACACACACATGAGCAAAATACAAACAGATTACAGAAAAAATTTTCCCAGTTAAAATAAGTACAGTTTTATATTTAGTTCTAATGCTTAGGCATATTTGTTTTTCTGGCATACCCACATAAAAACTCAAATTTAGTAGTCAGATTCAGAAAAATTTAATAATTAAAATTGGTTAATATTTAGGTTGTGTAAAAATTTATGGGGGTTATTAGCCATTACCTCTCCTCCATTCTGATTTCTGATGTTTAGTCAAACCCTACAGTTTTGTATATGGCTAGCAAAACTTGACCATTAAAATCAGAATGCTCATAATCATTCAATCAAGATGAACATATAGAGGCAAAGAAGCTGACTTAGTATAGTGGTATCTATACATATTTCTATTATGTTCTACCTCATATAAGACTAATAAAATGAAAGGTCTGAGGCAAGTAGTGAAATGACCTATTCCGATGCACATTTACTCCTTGAAAACTTTGTTTAGAAATTTAAGACAGAACACTGAGTTATTTTATTTCTATATTCTAAATGATTAATTATACTTATGGAAATCAAATAAGGTTATATTCAAATTTTTTTTTGGTATGCAGTAGAAAGTAAACAGATACCAAAAGTAAAATATTTGGAGGATAATGTATTTAAAACAATCAAGGACACATTTTTGAGAATTCTCAGCATTAATCTTAAATAAATAGAGAAATATATAGATAGTTTAAAAGTGTGTATTATATTTTAAGCTGTACATTAACGAAGGCAATATTTGGCTTAGTAAACCATTGACTATGACAGCCATCCTCTATGTTATATATGTGATTTATATTATTGTATCTTTCTAAACCAAATATAACACTGCCAATTCCTGCACCATCCTCACCAAGGTTCCTATATGTGAGCTCATTGATGCACCTGTCGCTGTGTCAGTTCATCTTGTGGAAGGGCTTCTTTTTCCTGCTCCTCCACCTTACCAAGTCCATCTTCAAGGACTGATATCTCCTGACATCCAGTCCAATGTAAGTGAGAAGTCTCACCATCCTTGTCTCTAAGGAGCACTCTGTACCTCTTCCAGGACAGCTGTTTGTTCTTTAAGCAGCCCATGGTACTTCACTATTCTTCCAGAACACCGTTTTTCAAATGCATAGATTCTTCCTCTATCTGCCTTTTTTGAGATCTAACTTTCACCAGCATCTGAGGAAACTCAAAATACTGTGGCTTGAGTCAGTACATCTTAGTCCTCAAAATAACAACCTTCATTTTCAATACTCTAAGGAGGTTTTTGGCAGCAGATTTATCCCTGGAAATTCATCATTTGAACTCCTGCTTCCTCTTCCAGCACTTTGATATGGATCCAAGGAAGAAGAAATACTTGGCAAATTCAATCTTTCTCCCTTTACCATAATGCTATCTCCCGGTCCAGTTCTGATGGTTTGTGTTTTCCTTACATTGAGTTGTGATCTATACTGAAGGCTGCAGTCCTTGATCTTGATCAGCAAGGGCTTCAAGTCCTCCTCTCTTTCAGAAAGCAAGGTTGTGTTTTCCGCATTTCTCAGGTTACTAATAAGCTATCTTCCAACCCTGATGCTGCATTCTTACTTATATAATCCAGCTTTTCTGATTATTTACTCAGCATAGTCCATAGTGGTAGACCACCCACATCAATTTTTGAAGAAACAATTCATCTTGTTTGTGCCCTAATTAAGGAAACCAACACTCAACAGCAGGCATAATAACTAACATTACAAACATCAGCTAACAATACAAATATTGAAAAAGGTTCAGTTTGCATAATTTTGGTCAAAAAAAATTATAGTTGACCAAAAGACCTACTGCACAGGTGCCAAATCAACTCTACCCAGATCAGTTGTACACAAATACAAGGCATGCCATGGAAATTTGAAATAAATGGGTTCAAGGTCCTGAGGCATCTCTTAGAAGAACTGTAGCTGAAATGAAGAGAGCTTTACCAGTCTGATCCTGAAGACAAAGAACAATACAAAATGGCTACCAAGATGTGGAAGTGTTTCTCTTGACATTTTGCTTGTTAACTTCCCAGAGGATCTTATCATGAATGATAGAAGCACCTCCTTAGTATGAGAGAATTTTGAGAAAGTTAATCAAAATTTTAGAAGGAAAGCACATGGGAAAGCTTCACCAGAGAGTACTTCTTTATGATGAGATTGTTGCAATGTATGCCTGTCATGAAGCAAGGGCAATTTCATGAGACTTTTGATGAGAAATCATTAGAAACCCACTCTATCATCCTGATTTGCCTCCTTCTGATTTCTTTTTGGTTTCCTGATCTTAAAAACTCTGTAAAATGCACCAAGCATGAAGCATAAGATAGTTGCCAGTACCATTTGTATTAGTGTTGATTTAAACTAAGATGTCATTGCCTTTGTTCCCCATTGCTTTAAAACCATCCTCACAAATGTCAAAATCCTCCCATAGGTAATAGGTAACATCATGATAAATAAAAGGAGAAAAGGTTGAAGTTGTCAAGTATTTTTTTCTTACCTGAATCCATAATCAATGTTCATGGAAGCAGCAGTCAAGAAATTGAAAGACACAAGACGTCTTTAGAGTATCGAAAAACATTGTTACTTTGAGGATTATAGTGTGCCTGACCCAAACCATGACTTTTTTGTTCCTTCAAATGCATATGAAAGTTGGGCATTAAATAAGAAAGACCTACGAAGAATTGATGTATTTGAATGGTGGCGCTGAAGAGGAACATCGAAAGTCCCATGGCCTGCAAAAAGGAGAAACTGAGATACCGTGGAAATAGTATCAGAGAACTCCTTAGAGCCGAACATGACAAGACTTTGTCTTAAATCCTTTGGACGTATTGTCAGGAGAGACCAGTCCCTGGAGAAGCACATCATGCTTGGGAAAGCGGAAAGGCAGAGAAAATGAGAAAGGCATAATAACTAACATTACAAACATCAGCTAACACGTTAGATTGACACAGTGGTTGCAACAAAGGACACAGGGATGAGTGGGGTAGGCGAGGCACTAAGGGTTGGAATCCACTTGATGCCACTTAGCAACAACAGTTTTCTTTAATTATTAATATGTATTTTAAACTGTATGAACTTGGTTAAATTCCCAAGACTCTCAGAAATGTTGCCATTTATTACAAAGTATCTTGATTTTGATAGAGCTTAGAGTGAGAAATGAAGTGTATCTATTTTTAAATTAAAAAAAAATCATTTTATTGGGGGCTCTTACAGCTTTTTAAATTAAAAGATCATTTTATTGGGGGCTATTACAGCTCTTATAAAAATCCATACATCAATTGTATCAAGCATATTTGTACATATGTTGACATCTTTATTTTCTAAATATTTACTTTCGAGTGAGCTCTTGGTATCAGCTTCTCTTCCCCCTCCCCTCTTGATCCCTTGATAAATTATAATTCTTATTATTTTCATATCTTACACTGACTCCTTTCTCCTTTTAACTCTATATTTTAATTTTTCTATGAACCTTTTAAAGTCTTTTTCTACTGTTTTATTGAATTAAAAAGAGATTTAATTCCACAAACATACATTCTATGTTGTAATTGGGATACTTAACTCTTTTCTTTGTTTATTTCTTTTCACTCCTGCAATTATTCAGTTTGTTATCTCTCTTTTCCAAAAGTCTATCTTAAGAATAATTTTGGTGGTATGGTACATTTTAAATATATGTTCCACTTGAGTCCAACAGAGGTTTAAAGTTATTATTTTTTTAATATTCCCACAAGCATTTATTGATGCTAATGCACCAGCTCTGGTGTATTTGAAAGAGTCGATTTTTTATTGTTCCATCAAACCTGCAGTAGGCCTGCAAGAGTATTGTTTAATATGCATTAGGAAAAACATTTCTAACTTCAGTGTATCGACCTGTTAGAATAAAGCTCTCTTTTATGTGTTGATGTTGGGGTGTCTCCGAATAGCTTACCTTCATCTGTCCCACCTGTGGGCAATCATCTGCGGCTGCTGAGAGTTGCAGGTGAGGGCAGCAAACATGTCTTGAAATAGTTGAAAGCAGCTCTGTGACAGTTTAGCTCTAGAATGATTCAGTACCTTGAATATTCATTACATTTTCACGATATTTATTATATGAATAAGAATATTATTGAGTTCTTAATTTGGGTCCGTCATAAAGAATTTGTTAGTTTGGAAGTTTGATGGTAAAAATAGAAAGCATAGAGAAACTATGTTATATATGGCCTCCTATTTTGCTACAGACAGAATTAAAGACATTTGATCAATTGTAGATATTCAATAATATCACTAATTTTTCTGCGGATGTGAAACTGGGCCCTGATGGTGTTGCATTGTGCTGCCATCTGTATGGTTGGCAGTTCGAATCCACCAGCAGCTCCACAGGAAAGAGGCGAGGCATTCTAATCTGATAAACCCTTAGAGTCTCAGAAACTCTCAGGAGGTCGCTCTGAGTTAGTGTTAACCCACTGGCAGTGAGAATACAATTTTACCAGTCTTGATTCCAACTAAGATGTAAGAGCTTTTATTTGCCACTGCTTTTAAACTAATATAAAAATGTCAACACACACAAAAAAATGTCAACACAATGAAAAAGGCAAATAATATCTTGGTATTATCTTGAACATAGTTTGGATTCAGTAGACCCATTAAGAGTATCTCAGGGACCTTCAACAAAGCATACTTTGGAAATCATTAATTTCAGAAAGTTCAGGTAATTCCAGATATTGTTGTCATGTTATAATGGGGGATGGTTTTTCAAGAGAAAAATAAATAAACAAAAATAGTAGTAACAATATTAAAGGAAAGCTGAAAGCTATTGATATATTTCTCTGTGCCCAAATTTTGTTCTTGCTAGGCAGTAACCATCAAATTAATTCTGGATTTTACAATACATTAAAATGGTAATATTTATCAGAGGCATTGTGCTAGGCTGGGTTGACTAGAGAAACAAATCCAGAGATACTTATATATGTATAAGAAAGAGTTTTATATCAAAAAGTAATAATATATCAAGAAAACATTCCAGCCAAGTCCAATTCAAGTTCATATGTCTTATAATAGTTCATAAATCTCTCTTCATAATCACTCAGTCATATGAAATGATGATGCAGATGCAGGAGTATCACAAGACAGTGGGTGCAAACTCTTGCGAATCCAACACCACTGGAAGCATCACAAGGCTCTGGAAGGTCTCAGAGTCTCCCGCCAGCAGGAAGGCAAAGGCAGAGAGAAAAGGTGCTTCCAAGGGCCCTCCTTATGAGAAGGCCTTACATGCAAGGCAGCATCATCAAGGTGTGACCTGATTGGCAACTTGAATACCACTTCTACACGTATATATATCTTCAAGTTGGCATGAATTTATGTAACTACCACAG
>NW_022103911.1:11257559-11259261 GCF_000313985.2 Echinops telfairi
TTTTGCTTTCTTCATAAATGATGGTCTTGATTCCCTACCAGAACTAATCATGTCTTCTGTCATTAGTGTTCAATGTATCAAATCTGTTCTTGAGATAGCTTTGAAATGCAGGCCAGATAGCCTCAAAGTTGCATTTTAGATCTCATGAACCTCTTTTAATTTTCTCTAGCTTATCTTGAAATTACTTAAGACCAACTGATGGTCTATGCCAGTTGTTCCCAAGGCTGGTTTTATATTGAGCTTCTCCACTGTCTCTTCCTACAGATGCAGTCCATTTGATTTTGCACATTACATCTGGAGAAGTCTATGTGTACATTCTCCATCTGTGCTGTTGTAAAGACGTATTTGGTATGGACAAGTGGTTTGTTTTCAAAACTTCTATCATTCAATCTCCAGCTTCATTTTTTCACCAGCAACATATTTTCCAACTCCTCTTCCTCTTTGTTTCCAACTTTTAAATTCCAATCATCAATAATTATCAATGCATCTTGATTTCATGTTTGATCAATTTCAGATTAAGGACATTGGTAGAATTACTCAATATTTTTCCCATCACTAGCTTTTATGGTTTGTGAATATAATTGAAAACTTATCAGATTGATTGGTTTTCCTTGAAGGCAGATAGATAAAATCCTATCACAGTCAGAATTGTACTTCAAAATGGACAATGAGATATCATTTTGGATAATAAATGCAATCTCTTTGACCTTGACTGTTTAATTCCCAGAATAGTACGTCATATTATTTTCTGATTCAAATTGATCAACACCTGGTCAATTTCAGTTATAATGACGAGGATATTAATCTTTATGTGTTACATTTAGCTTTTGATGACTTTCAATTGTCCTAGATTCATACTTTGAACATTCCAAGTTCTGATTAGAAGTAGATTTTTTGCATTTATTTCTTCTCAACTTGATTTGTGCGCCATTTGAAAATTAAATCCCATTTGTGCATAAGCAAATGTGGTGAAGAAAGCAGATGGTGCCCGGCTATCATAAGATATAGCATCTGGGGTCTTAAAGGTTTGAAGGTAAACAAGCGGCCAACTAGTTTAAAAGCAGCAAAGCCCACATGGAAGAAGCACACCAGCCTGTGTGATCATGAGGTGTCAAAGGGATCAGGTATCAGGCATCAAAGAACAAAACATCATATCATTGTGAATGAGGGGGAGTGCGGAGTGAGGACTCAAAGCCCACCTGTAGGTAACTGGACATCCTCTAATGGAAGGGGCATGGGAAGGAGATGAGCCACTCAGGGTGCAGTGTAGCAACGATGGAACATACAACTTTCCTCTAGTTCCTAAATGCTTCCTCCACCCACCCCCAACCCCCAACCCCAACTATCATGATCCTAATTCTACCTTACAAATCCAGGTAGACCAGGTACAAATCCTGGTACAGATAAGAACTGGAAACACAGGGAACCCAGGACAGATGATCCCTTCAGGACAAGTGGTGAGAGTGGCGATATCGGGAGGGTGGAGGGAGGATGAGGTGGAAAGGGGGGACTTATTACAGGGATCTACATATATCCTCCTCCCTGGGTGATGGACAACAGAAAAGTGGGTGAAGGGAGATGTCGAACAGTGTAAGATATGAAATATAATAATTTATAAATTATCAAGGGTGCATGAGGGAGTGTGGAGCAGGGAGAGAAGGGGGGGAGGATGAGGACCTGATGCCAGGGGCTTAGGTGGAGA
>NW_022103911.1:11259361-11261557 GCF_000313985.2 Echinops telfairi
CCCTCACCCTCCCCCCAGCGTCATTATATTTTATTTAATACTACAGGGGCCCTTCCTCCAACATTGTGTCTGACAATGTTAAGCTTCCATTCATTGGGCCGTCAGTATTTGACAATGTTTCTATACAATGCATATGATTTTCAGTGTCTGCTTCTTCAGACATGGCCAGTCAATTCATTATTTGTTTTCTATTCTCAATCTTGAAGCAAACTTCAGAAGAGAATAAGGGAATATCGAGGGATTTCAAATCAAGAAAGATGTGCATGAAGATTGTGTCTTCTCACCACAATTAGCCTTTACAGTGAACAAGACATCAGATCAGAGAAATAGGAATACATGGGGAAGAATGTGGCATCAGTAATGGAAGGCTTATTAACCACCTGTGATATACAGATCATACAACCTTGTTTGCTGAAAGTGGGGAGGGCTTGAAGCACTTGCTGAAGATCAAAGATTGAAGCCTTCAAAATGGATTACAACATAATATAAAGGGGAAAATGTTCATATCATTGGACAAACAGATAACATCATGATAAGCAGAGAGGAGTTGTCAAGTATTTCTTCTTGCTTGAATCCACAATCAATATTCATGGAAGCAGCAATCAAGAAATCAAACTCTACACAGTACACTGGATAAATCTATTGCACAAGGTTTCTTTAAATTGCTGGACAGCAAGAATGTCACTCTGAGGACTAAAGCTGAACCTAGCTCAAGCCATGATATTTTCACTTACCTCATATGCATGTGAAAGTTGGATGTTGATTAAAAATTACTAAAGAAAATCGATGCACTTGAATTGTGATGGTGACAATGACTCTTGCAAGTTTCATGGACTGCCCAATGGACAAATATTTGTCTTGGAAGAATTGCAGCCAGAGTGGTCCCTAGAAGTAAGAATGACAAGACTCTACCTCATGCACTCATGACATGCCCTTATGAGCAATGAGCCTTTGCAAAGTGACATCATGCTTGATGAAGAAGGTCAGTGACAAGAAAAATACCCTGAATGAGATGGACTGACACTGTGGCTGCAGCAACCATCACAGATTTATTAATGTTTGGGAACAGGGTGTAGGACTAGGCAATATTTCCTTTGTTGTGTGCGTAAGAATTGTATGTGTCTGAACATATATATATATATAACAGTGATTACCAATATGATTTATGTTTGTAAACTACCCAAGATATAAAAATGTAAAAACTACCCAAAAGTAAATATATGAAACTTATTATAAGAAGCTATTTTCAAATTATTATCATTATCATTTTGGTATTATAACATAAGTCATTATATGGTAAACACCTTTTCAGTGAAGATTACTAATGTTTATATGTAATTACCATATTTAAATCTCTAAAAATTTATGAAACTTTATCTTAACTGCCATATAATTTAAATATGCATATGTATATTCATGTTTAGTATATATTATTCATGTATATAACACATAATATAAATTATTCATGTATATAGCACATGTGTGTATATATATATAAGATATATACAGCAGTACTGGACTTCTGAATCTGACAATAGACCTTTGGGTAGCATCTCCTTTCTCATATATTTAGCATTCTTTTCCTTTCTCTGTTTCTGTTACTCTACATAAAAATCCTTATGAGTTAACAAACTCTATATGTTCATCTGTATAAGATATGTGCAATTAGAAAGTAAGGTACATTTTTAACCTTCAGGCACGTTTTTCTCCTCTTCCATTCAAAAAGATAAGTTTCATCACCTTAGAATATCAGTAGATGGCTTCAATGAGAGAGGAAAGATATTTATTTATTGTATTTTGAAAGCTGATGGTGCCCGGCTATCAAAAGATAGAGCATCTGGGGTCTTAAAGGCTTGAAGATAAACAAGCGGCCATCTAGATCAGAAGCAACATAGCCCACATGAAAGAAGCACACCAGCCTTTGTGAGCATGAGTTGTCAAAGGTAGCAGGTATCAAGCATCAAAGAACAAAATAATCATATCATTGTAAATGAGGGTGAGTGCAGAGTGGAGACTCAAATCCTATCAGTAGGCAACTGGATACCACCTTACTGAAGGCTGTGGGGAGGAAATGAGCCAGTCAGGGTACAGGGTAGCAACAATGAAACATATAAATTTCCTCTAGTTCTTAAATGCTTCCTCTCCCCCAATATCATGATCCAAATTCTACCTTACAAATCTGGCTAGACCAGAGGA
>NW_022103911.1:11261719-11263391 GCF_000313985.2 Echinops telfairi
GATCATTTATTCTGCTTCGATTTTAATATTTTTGCATTGATTTGCATGAAATTTTAACACCTTTCCTTTCATGTTGATTGCAAATAGTTTGCAGTTTGAACTTCAAATTCATTTGATATTAAATACAATAGAAAAATCTTAAATATGTCTGCCTTTCTGTTCTTTTTTTATTGTTTATATGCCTCGAAATCTTGCTGTAGTAAGGAAACAGAAATTATTTCCCTAATATTAAATATGTTATTTATTATAATGATTACTTATTTTATTATTTAAAATACCCAACTACTGTTATTTTCTATGCTAGAATGTTAGGCAAATAAGACAAAAATCTTATTTGAATTCTCTATTCTTAGAATAATAACAAACTCCTCAAAATATGTCTTTAAATAAATTACATCTTTTTTCTATTTCAGTGGTTTATATATTAAGATACTCAGAAAAACAATTTATACTAAACTTTTACATATAAAAAAGTAATAGTCTTTTAGACACAAAAATATTATATTTTATATTTTAGAATCATAAATTGCATATATGATCTTAGAAAATGCTACAACAATATTGTTATATTATATTTTAATGGATTAGGGTAATGTGTGTGGCAAATGAATTCACTCTACTTTTCCTATTTACCCATTTATTGCTACATTTACAAAATCTACCTAAATAATATATTTTAATTTTACTATCTTCCAAAAACATAGCAATAAAATGAAAACTTATCTTTGTTTCTGTATGTGAACAATATTGATATACAGATGCACAGGTACATGTGTTTTGCTATATGCATAGTTGTGTACATAGATTTAGGCAAAATATGCATATTTAGCCATATTATACTTTTTTATTCTTCTACATTATATATTTAAAGAAAAGTAATGTCAAATATGTACTCTAAATTACTTGGTCAATTTACGTACAATATTCTCATTGCTTGATCAATCCTATGTGCCAATCTCAAAAATTTAAATATATTTTGCTCTATAGTTAGTTCAAAATATTTCAGATTTTTTTTAAATCCTGTATATATAAAAATGAAAGAACAACATAATATTTCAACATTCTCTACAGAGTACCACGACAAACACGTGTTGAAATGTGCTATAAGTATAAAGACTTACTGTCATTACTAAATGTACTACCAAGTGAAGAAGACAGATAAAAATAAACAATTTTCACTGTTTAAACATTTAATAATCAAGCAAAGAAAATAGATGAATTATTTGTGGCATGTGAAGCAGCCATTAAGCTCTTGAAATGTGACCTGGACTACAGGCCAGGAAAGCAAATTGTTCTGAGAGAAAGAAATGCTGGTCAATGAGACATGTATTAGTATTTCCCAAAGTAAATTAGTAAAGCTGATAACACACACATGCCCATATTATGGTATGCTCAGAATCCTACACATGATTCAGTCTAGCTGCAATTAAAATATTTAGCTTGACAAAAGCAATAATTTTTTTTTAAGTTCCCATGGTACAGATATTTTTTTTAAATCAATTTATTGGGGCGCATACAATTTATCACAATACATAGATCTAGTGTGTAAAGCACATCTATACATTTGTTGCCCTCATTATTCCCAAAATTCGCTTGCCTCTTGGGTTCCCAGAATCAGCTCATTTTCCTTTTTTTCACCCTCCCCTTCCCTTCCTCCTCCCCTCTCCCCCAT
>NW_022103911.1:11274071-11275131 GCF_000313985.2 Echinops telfairi
TAAGGACCATTTTGACTACTCTTCTTCCAAGACAGATTTGTCCATTCTTCTGGCCCTCCAGGACATATACTTAATTTTCTTCACCAACACCATGATTAATTATTTCTCAGTCTTCCTTATTTATTGGCTGGAATCATGCATAGGATATGATTGAATATATCCTAACATTGACCAGGTGCACTTTAGTTTCCAATTTGACTTAATTTCCATATTGTTTTCAAATTTAATTCATCTTTTTACACACATATATTGAATGCTACATAGACTGGAAAAAAACAATTTAAAATATAACCTTCATACATTACAATTTTAGTAAAAGTGGTGTGGGAGCCGTGATACCCACAAAATAGAACCTAGTGTGAAGACATTTGGAGGTTTAAGTAACATTTATATTTTTGCTTTCCTGGATTTATTTTTGTTTCATGTGTTAAAATCATGTTCTGTGATTCTCCCATGATTTTTAAAACATTTTCTAATTTGCAATTTAAGATGCAAAGAAAACGTTTTATTAACATGACCTCATGCAACTAGGTAATGCCAAACTTTCCCTTAAGTAAAATTGATACTTGGCTCAATACAAAAAGTCATCGAAGACTTTGTCAGAAAATGAAACCTGGTTTTCCACGTGGGAAAATTTTTATTTCTGCAATAAATATTGTTTAGAAGAAAATTAAAAATATATCTACATTGATAAAATGATCTCACCATTAATATAGATTAAAACATTTTAACTAGAAAAATGAAAAAGCAAATTGAATATTATTCTTTGAAATGTATACTTGATTTAAATCATAATAGTCTTTTTAGCACGATATTTAAAAAATATTTTCAATAAATAATTCATGTTGGATATGAGGGGGGTTTTCTAGAGAAACAAAACTAGTGAAAACATACGCACTAGCTCAGTAGCAGCAAAGCACACATGGAAGAAGCACAACAGCATGTGTGACTACCAGCTGTCGAAAGGATCAGGTATCAAGCAACAAACAACAAAAATATCATTGTAAAGGTGGGTGGGTGCAGAGTGGAGACTCAAAGCCCATTGGTAGGCAACTGGACA
>NW_022103911.1:11276650-11289603 GCF_000313985.2 Echinops telfairi
TTCTTGCTTGAATCCACAATCAATTCTTATGGAAGCAGCAGTCAAAATATCAAAGGAAGCATTGCAATAGATAACTATGCTGCCCAGGACCTTTATGGAATGTTGAAAAGCAAATTTGCAACTTTGAGGACTGAGGTGTGTCTCAGTCAAGCCTCATATGCATGTGAAAGATGGACATTGAATAAGGAAGACCAAAGAAGAATTTATGTATTTAAATTGTGTTGCAAGCTAAGCATATTCCAAGTGTCAAAGGCTGCCAACAGACAAAGGACTCTTTCTTCAAAGATATGTGGACTGGTTGCTCCTTAGAGGTAAGGGTGATGAGGAAGGTCCTCTGTGAGATGTATTGACACAGTGGCTGCTACAATGGACTCCAAGCACAGAAGCAATTGTGAGGATGGACCAGCCAGTTAGGGTTTCATTTTGGTGTGAATAGGATCCCTATGGCTTGAAACTGACTCTACAGTGCCTAACAATAGCAGCTTAACTTTGAATATTGCACCTAAGAATACTATGAAATAAAAAATTATACATAGGGCTGGAGTATATACAGAGAAAAAATGCCTATGACTTTAGGGATTTGAAGCAGTTCTTATTAATATGCATATATAGGACTCAGATTTTATTACTTGCGGTTGAGCATGAACTATATGCCCAAGAATTATTTAGGGAAAAAATGGCTGGAATATACTTGAAAATTAGAAAGCAAAAAAAATAAATAAACCTGAGACAGTTTATAGTTTTTTATAATAGAAAGAATGTTATGTAGAATTTAAGTCTGAATTAGTTTATCATTTCATATATTCTCAATATTACTCAGGAAAAATAAAATGAAATTTAAACCACAATTGGAGGTTTGGAAGATTTTAAACAAAACAAAACAAATGAATAAAAAAATACATTTATTCTGTTAAACCTCTAAAATATCAGGTTGATGATTACAGCATTTAAGCTACCTACCTAAGAATCTAAAATAAAAAGAATTCTAAATAAAATTTGTTTTGATAAAATACCGTAAATTCTATATCATCCTACAAAAGAAAAAGTGATATGCATATTTATAATGTATGTGTACATGCATGAATAGATCAGAAAAAAATGATAATATTTCTATTGCATGCATCCAGGCAGACATTAGAGATATTACAGGTTCAATTCCCAAGTACCACAACAAAGTACATAAGCCAGACAAATGTTTTGATTTCTGAGTGCATGTAAAAGCTATGTTTGCATTAAACTAAGTGTGCAGTAGCTTTTCGGAAAAAAAAAACCCCAAAACTGAAACTTTGTGAGATATGCCAAAAGTGTCACAGAAACATGAAATGGAAATAAATATATTTTCTCAACACAAGGTTGTCACCAAACTTCCTTTTATAATTTTTTTTTTTAGTTCAGTGAGTCAGTGAATGAGAGTGAGGGAGAGAGTGAATGAGAGAGTGAGAGTGAATGAGTCAGTGAGTGAGTGAGTGAGATTGAGTGAGAGAGTGAGTGAATGAGAGAGTGAGAGAGTGAGTGAGTGAGAGAGCAAGAGATTGAGTGTTTGAGAGAGTGAGTTAGAGAGTGAGTGAGTGAGTGAGTGTGTGAGTGAGTGAGTGAGTGAATGAGTGAGTTAGAGATTGAGTAAGTGAGTGAGTGAGAAAGTGAGTGAGTGAGTGTGAGTGAGTGAGTGAGTGAGTTAGAGAGTGAGTGAGAGAGTGAGTGAGTGAATGAGAGCGAGAAAGTGAGAGAGAGTGAGTGAGTGTAAGAGAGTGAGTGAGAGAGTGAGTGAGTGAGTGAGTGAATGAGAGTGAGAAAGTGAGTGAGAGAGTAAGAGAGCTAGAGAGTGTGTTATAGAGTGAGTGAGTGAGTGAGTGAGTGAGTGAAAGAGAGTGAGAGAGTGAGTGAGTGAATGAGAGTGAGAAAGTGAGTGAGAGTGAGTGAGAGAGTAAGAGAGAGAGTGAGTGAGAGAGTAAGAGAGCTAGAGAGTGAGTTAGAGAGTGAGTGAGTGAGTGAGTGAGTGAAAGAGAGTGAGTGAGAGAGTGAGTGAGTGAGTGAGTGAGTGAAAGAGAGTAAGAGAGTGAGTGAGAGAGAGTGAGATTGACTGAGAGTGAGAGAGTGAGTGAGTGAGAGAGAAAGTGAGAGAGTGAGCGAGTTAGAGAGTGAGTGAGAGAGTAAGAGTGACTGAGTGACTGAGAGTGAGAAAGTGAGTGAGTGATTGAATGAGTGAATGAGTGAGCGAGTGAATGAGTAAGAGACTAAGTGAATGAGTGAGCCAAAACTTTAATTTTTAAAAAGCACAGTATCTATGAAGGCCAATAAAGCTTTGTACATAGATAAATATATATGTGCATATCTTTAAGTATAGATTAGAGATTACATATATACTCAGGATTATAAATTCTAAATTATTTATTTTATGATTCCCTATATGGGTATGAAATAAAAAGTGTCTATGATCTAATTTACTAAAAAGAATTTCTTATTCAAATTTGGCCAGTCAATTAATATAAACTTGTGACATGACTTCTGGGAGGCAAAAGGAAGAGAATACCTAAAATAATGGAATGGAAACAATTTAAGCATTCTCATTCAATTATGCTAGATAAAAGCTTTTATAGGATGTTCTTTAACGGTTTTGATAACATTGAAGAACAAATTCTTAGTTCTATTTCCTTCTGTTGTGAAGGAAGGAAGGTGAAAGAAAGATGATGTACAAAGAAAGATTACTTGAACACTTAAGACTCAACGGTAGTCAAAGATTTTTTAAAATGATACATATGACAGTGTTCTTTCTTTTGGTCTATCATTAATTTTTCTAAATTGCTTGTAATATAATCAAAAGGAACTTACCAACGATCCACATAAATAATATAAATAATAAATTCAAGCTTAGTAAATCATGTATCACAGAAAAGCACTCACGATAATATATGTATTATTCTGTCCTCTCCATTACCCTGTCAGTTTATGTGAACGGAGTGCTTTACTTCTTCAAAGCTTCACAGTGAGATGTCCTTTGCTTCAATTGCTACAGACATCCAGCTGTCCAAAGCTCTTCAATTATTTATTTATTCCTTATTTATCTATCTCTTTGCTGAAGAATGGCTTGCTATCACACATCTTTCTAAGACTGACTTGAATGATCTGAAAGCTCAAAATACCTCGTATAGTAGCTTGTAGTGTCTGGCTGGTTTAGACTAAAGAAATAAGACTTTATAATCTATTAAATCATAATCCCCCAATTTTCATTTGACTCTACCATAAATAATTGTGAAGATGTACTAAGAAAGGAAATTTTTAAATTAAGAAATAAACTAATATAAAATTAAAATGAAAGTTTTTTCACCTTTTTTATTTTTGTATATAGCTGGTATTTCACTTATATATATGTCTCTATGTCTTAATTTAGCAATTGAAGCCCTTACAAAATGCCCCTTTATATTGTGTACTCAGACATCTCATTGAGGCTTTAATTTCATGTAGAAGACATTACTATCTGCATAACATAATTAAAATTAATATATTCCTGATTTTAAAAATTCTATGAACTAGCATAAAATAGTCCTCTTGTGATTTAATCTTACAGTAATAACTAATTTTCGAAGTATTGATACCAGACTAATCTCAAGGAATTGGAGATGCTAGGCAGCTTCATTTCCCTGCACGCATCCCTTGAGTATATTCCCTGCATTCCCTGCATTCTGCAATTTGCTACAACATCCCGCAGAATCTCAGAAAACTTGAAGTACATGTCTCACATGGTGGTGAGTGATGCTCAGGGCCAAATCTGAAGGTCGGGCAGAGGTGAGCCACATGCAAGGTCCAGAAACAAAGTAAAAAATATCCAAAGTCACAGTAGGTCTTCTTGGTTCTACTAAATATTGGTCAAGAAACAGAAATATGGCTTTCCAAATGATGTGTAGAAGAATTATACAGTGGTACAAGCATTTATATCTCAGCTGGTACAAGCATTTATATCTCAGCCAAGAAATACAAATGATGGTGTCTTAATTCACACCTCTAGTTAAGTGGTCATAAATACACCCTAAGGAAACAAAGGTACACATCCTCTTCTAAAGGCAGGTCTTAATCCTAATCCTGGCTTCTCTAGTAAAGAATGCCTTCCAAACTGGGATCACAGTCGCAGGCATTCAGTCCAAAATTGTAATTCATCACATAAGGAATTATGTCTTTTAATTGACAACTCAAATATTAGGTTTGCTTGCTATATTTAGCATTTAGAACATAAAAACTTGAAAGGTTGCACTTACTATTAACAATTCATATAAAATCCTCTTAGTACTGAAATCTTCCTATTGCTATAATGCTAAATTTTAGTACAGTATAAAACTTGTGGCAATATATTGGTCAGTGTGATCTCTCAAAACTCATTGTCATGGAGTCAATGCTGATGCATAGAAAATTCCCTGTGGCTTTCTGACATCGACTGTTTATGGGAGTATAAAGCCCAGTCTTTACCACACAGAGTCACCGGTGTTTAGAATTGCTGGCCATGTGGATCACAGCCCAATGCATAACAACTGCACCACAAGAGCTCCTTTACTCAGTATGATTTTTTGATGATTATATGTCAAATAGGCACAGCTAGCTAGGGTTGGAGTCAAACCTGTCAATCAAATAGTAGCTTGATGACATCTCCTTAGGTGTAGGGTCTTTTGTGTGAGAGTAAGGGGCTCACGGATCTGCCTCTCTGTGCCACTTTGCTTTCTTCTTCACTGGGATCTCACTGGGATTCTGTGACTAATTGCAGATGCCTGATAACTCTCAGCACCCTCCCATGTCCACACCTACCTTGGATCCATGTCACTCTGAACACATCAGCCCGTGATCCTCCTGCTTCCTGATTCACTTTTCTATGTCAGCAGCCTGTGGCTGCTTAAGACTGAAGAGGGATTTATGGATTAGCATTAGGCTTAGGGACTGCAGTTGGACTGAGCTGGATACATAATCCAATTATATATTATATCCTTGATATATAATTTTTATTAATAGAAAGATCTTTTTTATACATACGATGAGTATCCCCTGAAAAAATGGAATTTTTTTTCAAAACCATGTATTTAAGTTTTTTCCAAAACTTTTTCACTTCAAAATACTATATATTACACGTAATACATTTGTCAAATCTGCAATTGCATTCTGGGAAACATTTTTCAAAGCATCTGTTTAGATGGCTGACAACCCCTCCTTTGTTTTTTCCTTCACCTCCTCTATGTTGACAAATCGCTATCCTTTCATGTGTCTCTTAATTCCTGGAAACTAAAAGAAGTTGCACAGAGCAAGGTAAAGGTGAGTAAGGTGCCTAGGGAAAGAGGCATGCCATGTTTTGCCCAAAACTAGCACACTGAAATAGGTGCTAAGCTGATTGTGGTGGCAAAACCAGTCCCCCTTCTGCCACAAATCAGGCCTTTCTTGTGGCACATTGTTATGCAATCTTTTCACAGCCTCTAAATAGAAAGGTTGATGAACAATTCTGACCTGGTAGAACGAATTCCAAATGCCCTATGCCCCTCATCGCACAAAAATAAATAAGCATCCTCTTGATCTTTGATTTCACTTGAAGAGCTTTTTGTGGGTGAGGTGACAATGGCATTTCCACTGGCTTGATTGATGTTTTTCGGGATCCTAAAAATAGCCTCAGGTCTTGTCACCAGTAATGACTGTGGGAAAAAGTCTGGGTTGTTTTGGTGCTGTTCTTTCAAACCATGGGATGGTTCCGCTTGATGGTCTTTTTCTGGTCATTCAGAAGTCAAGGCTAAAATTTCACAGTGACCCTTCTCATTCCCAAATCTGTTAAAATTCCCTGAACCTAGCTCCAAGGTAGCCCATTTAACTTCCCCATCCTTTCAATGATTTGTCGTCAGTCCTCAAGCACAAGGACAACATTTTTGCTTACATTTTCATCCATTTGGGAAGTTGATGGGCATCCTGAATGAGGCTTGTCATCAATCAAAATGTCATCTTTATGAAAAGGAGAAAAACACTTAATATACTTGAGTTTTCCCACAGTGCTGTCCCTGTAATCTGTGTTCAACATCACAGCAGTTTCTGGGGCATTTTCCCTGAGCAGGAAGCAAAATTTCACAGCCACATGCTGTTTGCTTAAATAGGCCATGACAAAAACATTATTAAAGTGGAAATGCTTTACAGAAAAAAATTCACTGTAAGCAGAGAGAACCTCGCCAGGTAGTACCCCTGAGTACACTAACTCAGGGTGTTGCTGGGTGCTCACCTAGTAAGAAAAATACTTACTATCAAAACTCCACCCAGTGGAGATTTTTTTCCCATTTTGGGGGGCACCCCCTCATATATGAGTTTCACTGGATTTGTTTCTTCAGAGAACCTGCCTAACATAGTAGGTGTACTAATACTATTGTAACTATCACCATTTTAAGATATAAAGTATCTAAAATTTTTTAAATATTTAAAAATTGGAATTGCAGCCAATATATGAAGTTACAATTGACAAATTCTGATTGAAGATATTGCTTTGTTTCCAACAGCATCAATGATAATTGCAAACATGAGAATTATTCAAAATGTACTATATTCTACATAGAGATATAGAGATAGTAGTTAGTTATCTATTTAAAGATGCCAGTTATCTATATAGACATAGTAATTATATTAATATAAATCCAAATGTCATTCTTTTTCAAAAATTTCAAATTAATTTAAGTCATATTTTTCAAATCACATAGTTGGAGGTATGATTTAAATGATTGTTTGAGGTATGATTGTTAATGAATATTCAAAAAGTCATTTTGAATTTAAGAATTATAGTGAACTCATTAGAGCCAGATGAACCAATTAATTCTAACTTTAATTCCATTATTTAATTTACTTTTAAATCAGAATATTCAGGGACACTATCTTTATAGGCAAAAATGAATATTGTGTGCAATTTCTAAGATTTTAGTAAGTATTCTTTTCTTTTAGATACCTTTCTGTAAGTTTCTATTCAGCCTTGACTTTCCTACCAAAAAAAATATAGACTATTGCCCAAAAGGACGATTAAGAGAACTTATATGAACGGTAAATAAAACTAATACTGATACACAAAATAAGCTCATTGATATTTAATGAAATTTCTGCAATCTCAAAACATGTTTTATTAAATATAAATTAAAATACGATAAAAAGAAATGCATGCATTATTATTTACATAAAGTTTTGTTGTTGTTGTTGTTGCTAGTTGCCATCAAGCTGTTATTACAAAAAGGTATTTGCAATGAACAAGTCCATATTTTCCAACCACTATTCCTTCCACTTTGTTTCCAATGTTTGTATTCCAATTGCCAATGACTATCAATGGATCTTCTTTGCATGCTTGATCAATTTCCCACTCAAGTGTTGAGAGAATTCTTCAAGTTCTTCTTCATCATTACCTTTAGGGTTCAGTGGATAAATCTGAATAATAGTTGTATTGATTGGACTTCCTGGAAGGCTGATAGATATAATCCTATCACAAATAGCATGTGAGATAGTTAAAGTTTATTGTGCCAACCTGGCCGAGAAACACATGTGGGGTTAATTGAAGGGCAGAGAGATAAATAGCTCACTAAGTCTCACCTTTCTAGTTCTTCGGTCTCTTGCTTTCTGATGGTTGGACCAGGGTACAGCTGCAGTAGCCAGTTCCCTGCTCCAGCTGGCAAGGCGCACTTTCTGCAAGACATCCCTGAGGAGAAGCCACATGAACCTCCCAGATGCAGCCCTGAGTGCTGGATCAGCCACGTAGATACTCCTGCCAGAGCTGAAATGCTTACACATGCACTGATTCGGGGTTTCTTCCTGCAGTCGGCATCATTGTGTGTGTTTTGTGAGATGGAGGAGGACTTTGTGGATTGGTGTCGGACACATGGGCTAATGTTGGACTTGGGGGCTTGAACAGCACTGGGTTGGGATATTTTCTTGTTGTGCCCTTACCCTTTATATAAAACTCTCATACATGAGTTTCTGTGGATTTGTTTCTCTAATGTACTTAGACTGACATAGCATTGTACTCAGTGATGGATTTTGCAACGTTTTGGACAATGAATACCAAGTCATTCCTCTTGATTGTGTTATCCCCAGAATAGGAAACCATATTACTTTTTCAAATTCCTAATGGCCAATACTAGTCCATCATCTCCGTACACTAATGCCTAGGATATTGATCTTCATGTGTCCTATTTCATTTTTGACCACTTCCCATTTTCCTAAATTCATACTTCCCATATTCCAATATTGAATCATTAGAAGATTTTTCCAGCTCTTCCTCTATGCCTTGAGTCATGTCTCATCAACAAGCGTAGCTCCAGAAGGTTCCACCCCCATAAGCTTTACCTGACTCAAGTCACCATGGTCAAGTCCCCTCCAATAACTCATCTCCTCTTCTGTAACATTTCAGGTACCACAGGACCAGTGGGGCTCATGTTCCAGCAATATCCACAATAATGTTCTTCTTTCTTTGTTTGGACTTTCAGTATTTGACAATGCTGTGAAGCTATATCTAAGGTTTTCAGAAGCTTCATTTTCCATAATAGAGATGGTGTCCTTCTTTGCTGTCTGCATTTTATCAGGAAGCTCTGCTGAAACCTCTTCACAGTGGGTAACACTGCTGGCATTGAAATACCCGCTAAACACTTAGCTCCCAGTGTCACAGAAACACACAAGCCACAACAGCATGACAAACTAACAGACAAGCAGTGGCAGGTAATTATAGAATTCTGATATTTGACTCACACAAACTCTAAGTTACATGTTGTTGTTGTTGTTGATCTGACAAGTCCATTAAAAATGACAAATATCAGAATGCAGTATATGTCAACTTGAAGTAGAATAAAACTTTCGATTTTGTTTTCTTTTCTTGTGAAGTAACACAGAATCTGTTCCAATTTATAACTACCCCATATGCAATACTACCCAGCCCACATCAACCATCTGTCTAATTATTATGAGCCCATGGATGCAGTCACTGTGTCAAGAAATCTCATTGCTTTCTTTCTCACTGATCCCTTACTTTACCAGGCATGATGCCTCTTTCCAATGGCTGGTCTCCTGATAACATATACAAATTTCATGATATGTAGTTTTCACATGCTAGCTTCGAAGAAGCATTCTGACTTTATTTCTTGGAGATCGATTTGTAAGGTTTTCTGCCTATGAATGGCATTTTCAATATTCTATTTAAACCCTATCATTCAAATGCATCAACTCTGCTTCAGTCTTCTTGTTCACGGTCCTACCTCTGCATGCAGATGAGGCAGTTGAAAATATCATGAATTGGGTCAGACACAGAGGAGCCGCAGTGGAGTAGTGGTTAAATGTTGGTCTGATAACCACAAGGTCAGCAGTTTGAAGCCATCATTCACTATGTAGCCGCAGGATGGGCTTTCCTACTCCTATGAAAAGTTGCAGTCTCAGAAACTCACAGGGCCTGTTCCCCTTTCTCCTTCAGGGTTGCTATGAGCAGGAACCAACTCTATGGCAGTGGATTTGCTAATGATTGCAACTTGGAATGCATGAAGTACAAATCTAGGGAAATTACGAGTAGTCAAAAATGAAATGGAACCATAAAGATCGATATGCTAGCATCAGTGAGCTGAATTGAACTGCTATTAGCCATTTCGAATCAGAAAACCACATGGTTTACTAGGCTGACAATAAAACAATCCAGATGAATGGTGTTGCATTTATTGTCATAAAAAGGACATCGCAAAATCCATCTTAAGATGCAATGCTGTCTGGGATATGATTATATCTATCTACTTTCAAGGAAATACAATCAGCACAATTATTACCCAAATTTATGCACCAACTACAAGAGCCAGTAATGAAAAAATGAAGAATTTCACTGATATCTTCAATCAGAAATTTGGTTTGAAATGGAAACACCACTAAGTGAAATAGGCTTTACCTCAAACTCACCTGTAGCCACTGGGCTTAAGGTTGAAACTTTCCAGCATGAGAAGAAGCAGATGGCTATGACCCCAGGGGCACAGAATTGACAGACATGGAACTTTGATTGGAATCTCTTGTCATGAGGGTGCCCAAGGAAGAGTGGCTCAGTACTACCATATACTTACTAGTCTAATGCCTTCCTTGCTTCATTATGACATATATTTACATGGTAGGCCTGATTCTGCTGTTGTGAATGAATATTATTGGAGGATTTGCCCTATCACCAACCTTCCTTATGAAGTGCTTAAGAAGAAAGGTCAGGCGATCTGCTTTCAAAAGACCACAAATATGGTAATTGTATCAAACGTTTCTTGACAGTGACATGAATATTGGAATAAGCAATGAATACTCTAACCAATAAGGTGGATTTCTACAATTGTCACAAAAATTGACTCAAATATAGCAATGGTCATGGTCTGGGTATGTTTATTGTGTTACAAATAAGTCATCATCAGTTAGAACTGATTGAAGGCAGCCCACAATAAAAACAATAATGCATTATGACTGGTGTGTTGATAAGAAATGGGAAGAGGTCGCTTCATATGCACAGGGAGCAGGACCATGTGAAGACAAAGATAGAAGTTTTTAGAGGACACGGCACTGCTGACGCATTGATTTTGAACTTCTAACCCTTCGAACAGTGGAATATACATTTCTAGGTTTGATGCCCATATTTATTTACTTGCCCACAATTTGTTATTGAAATCTTAGAAAATTAATGTAGATGTGTTTAGGAAAGTAAATAAAACTTGACTGTTTCTCAGGTAACAGTCCATGAAGGCATGGGCTCAATCATATTTAAATATGTATTGCACTCAGTGGGATGTTGCAGGCAAAATTTTCTGGAATATATTTGTAATAGTCTTATCCAGCTTCCTTAAAAATAAGTTCAATTTTAAAAAGCTGGTTTTTGAGGGGTAATCTTGATAAAATTTCTCAGAAGACACAGCACAAACACATGAGCTTATCATGAACTAGTTTTAATAAGATTGAACATATTATTTGTGGGAAAAATTACAGTGAATTGCAATGAAGATTTGCCCCCCATCATGACTGCGCACCTATCCATGCACCAACGAAATTGAGTCGATGTTGGGAAAATTTCATTGCAAAAATATAGGCTTCTACCTCAAAGCCCTAATATTGTTCTTTATGGGTGCTTTTTATTAAAAATTCTCAAAAATATTTAAAAGGATCAAAATTTGATTACACAAAGATGCCAAAAGTTCCTTTTATATGCGGTAAAAATGAAAGATTAAAAACTATTGGAAAGGAAGGATCAGATAGATGGAAACACCACTTTTAAAGGTAAACACATCTATATGCACCTATTTCAAGAAACAATAGCTTCTATTTGACCTTATAGCTTAGTTAAGATCTCTAATATGTCACTTTCAAAACTAATGTCCACATGATTCAAATTATGGGATTTTCAATCACTTCATATACATATATAGAAACCAAACTCCCTGGCATCAAATCCATTCTGACTCCTGGTAACCCCATAAAGACAGTATAGAACTACCCTTGTGAGTTTCTGAGCGTGAAACTTTTTTTTATTTTTTTAGAGTATAACTCTTCATGGGAGTAGAAAGCTTTAACTTGCTCTGAGGAGTGGCTAGTGGTTCCTAACTGCTAAACTTGACATTAGTAGCCCAACACGTAAAAACTACACCCCCAGGGTTTCCAATGCATGCATGAACTAGACAAGAAAGAAAGGAAGGGAGGGAGGGAGGAAGGAAGAGAAAGAAGGAAGAAAAATAAATAAATGAGTTCATGAAAAGAAATAAAGGAATAGAAAAACATTCTTGGAGGAAGTAGAGACAGAGTGCACCTTAAAAGCAAGTATGTCAAGAATTTTTCTCAACTATTTTGGGCATGCTATTGGGAGAGAGCAACCCTTGGATAATGTTACTATGCTTTCTAAAATAGAGTATCAAGAAGAAGAAAAAGACATTCAAAGGGATGGATTAACGCAGTGGCTAATATGCTGTCAAATATGCGCCCTGTGTCGCACAAGCTTGGACAGTGTTGTCATCTATAGTACATAGGCTCACTCACTATAAGTTGGAGTATACTGATGGCACCTAACAGCAACATACTTTTGCAGTAATCATTTTTTGTAGTGTAAATCACTTTATTGGGAGCTCTTGCAGCTCTTATAACAATTCATTCATCAATTGTAGCAAACATATTTGTATATATGTTGCCATCATCAGTTTCAAAACTTTTTCATTTTGATTCAGCCCTTGGTATCAGCTCATCTTTTCCCCTCCCTCCCCCACCCTCCCACCCTCGCGAGCTCCTGATAAATTATAAATTATTATTTTCATATCTTACACTGGCCACTTTTCTGTTGTTCGCCCCCCCTGGGGGTGGGTGGGTTATATGCTGATCATTGTAGGCAGTTCCCCATTTCTCCCATTTCTTCCACCACCTCACCCCTACCCTTAGGGTCTCACTACTCCCACTACTGTTCCTGAGGGGTTTATCTGTCTTTAATGTGTGTGTCAAGATCTCTTATCTGAACCAGTGTACTTACTCTGGTCTAACCAGATTTGTAAGGTAGATCTGGGGTCATGATAGTGGGGGGAGGAAGCATTAAAGAACTAGATAAATGTTGTGTGTTCTATCAGTGCTATGCTGTACCCTGGCTGCCTCATTCCTTCCTTGTGACCCTTCTGTGAGGAGGTGTACAATTATCTAAAGATAAGCTTTGGGTCTCCACTCCTACCCCCATCATTTGCGTAGATATATTTGTTTGTTTGCAGTCAACTCATACCTTGCACCTGAGCCCATCAACACCTTGTGATCACACAGGCTGTTGGGCTTCTTCCATGTGGGTTTTGTTGCTTCCCTGCTCGATGGCCACTTGTTTCACTTCAAACCTTTAAGATCACAGATGCTATATCCTGTAGTAATTGGTACCACCAGCTTTCTTCACCACATTTGCACCCTTTTTGCTTATGCACCCATTTTGACTTCAGCAATCATGTCAGGGAGGTGAGCAT
>NW_022103911.1:11289883-11292926 GCF_000313985.2 Echinops telfairi
GTATGCCCTCCTTGCCATCAATTTTATATCTCTTCTTGTCCCTGAATTTGTCCCCCCTCCCTTTCTCCAACTCCCTCCTCTCCCAAGTCCCCCTGGAGCCATCAGCCCCAGTTATTTTCTCCTTGGGATTGTTTATCTTGCCTCTCTTAAATGGATAGACATGAGAAAAAGAAAAAAAGAAAAGGGGGCAGATGGCTATAATTAGTTCCTGGTCTGTCTGCTGACTCATGAATGCTTTTCAATTGGGTCTGATGAAGTGCCAAGCCCTGCCTACCAATTACAAAGACCATTTTCGGATTCCTAGGAGACTTTATTGCCTTGCTCCCCTTGCTGCTCTGTTACGTTTCCTTCATGTTTTGCATTGATGTAAGGGGTCAGACTGGGCCCAATTACCACACTCTGTCTCCATTGCTGTCCCCCAGAGTGCTGTGGGTCAGTGAGGAGGCAGCGTTTCTCATGGTGGGGCTGGCCCTATGATCCTCTTTGTGCATTGGCTGTTCAGGGCAGGAATGTCACCCTGGAGGCTTGGTGGGCAAGGATGCAGTTCTCGCATATATACTTGACTTTAGGTTGCAAAATTTTATAATGCTATCTCCTATTTTGGTTCTATAACCTAGACCATTTTTACCAACTACTCTTTCTTCCTTTTTGTTTCCAAGTTTTACATTCCAATTGCCAATAATTATCAAGTCAACTTGATTGCATGTTTGATCATTTTTGTACTGAAGGAGTTGGTAGGAGTTTTAAATTTCTACAATAGGTTTAATAGTTGGTGCATGAATTTTAATAACATAGTGTTGAGTGGATTTCCATGTATGTATATAGATACTACACTATCATAGACATCATTGTACTTCAAGATATATATCAAATATCCCATTTGATTATGAATGTAATTCCATTTCTCTTGCATCTGTAATTCCCAGCAAAGTGAGCCATATGATTGTCTGATTCAAAATGACCAATCTCTGTCCATTTCAGTTCACTTATTGATAAAATCTTCATCTTTATCTAATATGTCATTAATAGCTGTTTATATGAAATTAGTCATCACTCATCTGAAAGTTTATCTTTCTTAGATGACTTGCATATTGCTGTAATGATGGAAGCTCTTCCTTCCCCATTATTTCAAGTACCATCTCTATCACTCGTGGTAGATAAGTTTCAGTGCAGTTTGCAGACTACGAACAGTCAGAAGAAGGAACAGACCATCTGCTGCTGAGAGATTAGCCAATTCAAATTTTAAGAATAGTAGTGGAACATTGTCCAATTTAGTGCCAACAAGGAGCATCTCTGGTCAGAAAATACTCAAAATGGGACTGGAAAATGGCTTCTTCCTCAGAGTAGAGTGAGGACCTAAATGACATAAATGAAATAAAGTTTTGAAATCTTTATTTCCTTATGTTGCAATACTCAAAATCAGAAGGAACAATGGTAAATATGCATGAATACTTGAAACATGGAATGTAACAAAAGAATCCTAAGAAAATTAAAAGTCATAAAAATGATGTGTAACTAGTGAATATTGCTAGCCCCAGTCCTAGTCCATTGAAATGTACTTTTATTGGTTACTTTCAATTACAAAATCATATGGTTTACTTTTCCAGGAATCAAAAACTTCAGGAGGAATGTCATCATTTTCATTGTCAAAAAGATTTCAAGATCTAAAAGTACAGCCATGTCTGTGTTAGAAAAATATCTATACAATTCTAGGGAAGTATAATACATATTGATTTTAAATGTTTGCACCCACCACATATGTCAATAATAAGGAAGTTGAAGAATTTTATCATCTTCATCAGTTCAAATTTCATGCAACATGCACTCAAGCTGCACTGATCACCACTGGTGAATGTGAAAATTATAAACTAAGGAAAAGAACTGAAAACATCATATGTGAAGAAAACAAAGAGCCATTAAAACAAAAAACAAAATAAAAATAGGCAAGACCAAAACAGATGTCAGGAAATACCATGAAACCTGTTCCAGAAGATTGGGTTGCTAAAGCAAAGGGAACAAATACTCTGTAAAATTGCTAAACCAAAGTGTGCAGAAGGTAACTAGAGAAGATAAGGATTATATTGAAATGTACAACTATGTAGAGTTTAAAAACAAAGGGGAAGCTCACGCTCAGCATATTTAAAGCTAAAATAAGTGACAAAAATTCTAAGCCTCAAGTTGTAATATTGACATAATGCATTTTTTGGACAGAGTACCTGGATTCACTGTACCAAAGAAAATTGGTTGATATTCAGTCATTTCGGGAACTATAATATAAACAAAGCTGATGACAATGAGGGGACAAGTTGAAGCTGCACAGGGGAATCAGCACATAAGAAGACACCAGGATCCATTAAACACAATTCAGCAAACTGATGTAGGATAGGGAGCTCTCACGGGTCTGCGCCTACAATCTGGAAGACAGCTGCCTTGCCTTCCACCTAAAAGACATCCATATTTGTGTGTATTCCAATGAATGGTGCCACAGCAGAAAAAGAAAATTATAAGACAACATAATTAATATTCTGACAGTAAAATGTGTTGCATATAAATCAAAAACAGTTATAGCAATAAATTGAAGGGAACATTAAGAAATTCAAGGTTGATTTAGAAGATGAAGTGGAATATAATGATATAACTGCTTACATTGGATGAAGTTTGTCTGATAGTAGAGAATACCATAAAGATGTTCCCTTGTATTTCATTGACAGTCCTGCGTGGACGTATCATAATAAACTATGAATAACATTACAAAGAATGGGAATTCTAGGACACCTGGCTATGCTCAGATGGAAGGCAGTCCAATGAATAAAACATGGAGCTACTCCATGGCTTAAAATCAGGAAATGCTTTTGATAGGATAATGCAATGTCATCATACTTATTCAATCCATATGCGGAACAAATAATCTGAGAAACGGAAGTTTATGAAAAAGAATGCAGCCTTAGTTTTGGAGGAAGGCATATTAATAACCTACAATATGCTGATGACTCATCTTCGCATGTTAAAAGAGCAGAGGATGTAAAACCCTTACAGATAAATA
>NW_022103911.1:11294016-11295682 GCF_000313985.2 Echinops telfairi
ATCAAATTCTCCATTAAAATCCATCAATTTTCCAACTGTAGTCCATCGTTACAATCTGTTTAAAACCTTCCCATGATCTCTTCCTTTGTAAAATCCATGAGAACATGTGGCTGGAGCAGCAATGGAAGAGTTCAGAGGAATTGGCTCCAGAAACAACAGCCCCATTTGCCATGAGACTTCAGAAAGTTCATGGTGCTCACCGAATACTACTGAACATCTGGTCGAAGATTCTATAGCAGAATCAAAACAGAGATATTGCAACATGTAATTATAAATTATCTTGAAATCCACATATTTTTGAGTCATGGAAGCTGGATAAATCCTTGAAACAAATCATTGAGAATATTTTTAACTTTAAACATAAAATAGGCCCAGTAGTTTTTCTAAAACCAAACAAAAACTTAGCTTTACTTGTTAAAAATGTCTACCTTGAGCATTGTGATTTCTTAATATCTATCTCTATGGGACCAAATTGATATCTTTCTAGAGAAACAGAATGAGATACACTCACATATGGATAAGGAATAAATTTATATCAAGAAAGCATCCCAGCCTAGTCCACCTCAGATCCTTGGGTCAAATTCTAGCTGGAGGCTTCCAGAGCCCTGCAGCTTCAGACAGATGAAGCAGGAAGGCACAATGGGTAGCTGGGAATTTAGCTGGGGATTCAAAGGCAGTGCGTGCAGAGTCCTGTGGATCTGAAGAAAACATCAGGACAACACTCTCCCCAGATGTGGGGGTCCCAAAGGCTGTCAGCCTCAGACTTGAGATATGGGACTCCATCAAGCAGAAAGGACAGGGACTAAAAAGCTAGAAGTTCTCCTGAGGGTCTCATCAAAAGGCCACAAGCCACAGGGAGACATCACTAGGCTGTGACCTAATTGATAAGTTGAACTCCACCTCTACGTACACAAAGGTGCAAATTCCAAAAAAAACCCAAAATTACCAGCTCATAGTGACCCAATAAAATAAATTAGAACTGGCCCTGTGGGGTTCCAAGACTATAACTTTCTTTTTCTTATTTAACTTTATTTTAACAGGTCTCAAATTTCTATGACACAGTTTTGGTCAAGTTGTTTCCCATTTTAAGAGTACTGATTTAAAACAAAACTAGTAACTTAAAACCATCACACAAAAAAACAAATTTCAGAAAATATTCCTTTCCTTATGAAAGTTTTATGGTGCATTGTTATTAATAACCAGTCTTCCTCGTGTGTGTGTGTGTGTGTGTGTGTGTTTGTGTGTGTGTAGAAAGCCAAGTAGGTAAGTAGGTGGGTGGTTTCAAAGTACTGACCTTTGGGTGAGCAGCCCAATATGTAACTGTGATGATACTAAGGCTCCTTTCACTCAAGGGTTTTCTATTTATCCAATTTCATGCCTATTTGAATTAAGTTATCTTAGTTACCTGTAGCTTCCATTGTACAAATATCACAAGTGAATAATTGGTGAGATTAAAGAACAGTAATTAATCTTACAGTTCGAGATTTCAGGAATCTTAATTCAGGGCATAACTTTAGGGGAAGTTTCTTTTATTTATTTATTTTTTAAATCATTTTATTAGGGGCTCATACAACTCTTATCACAATCCATACATACACCAATTGTGTGAAGCCCATTTGTACATTCATTGCCCTCATCGTTCTCAAAATATTATTTCTCTCCACTT
>NW_022103911.1:11297121-11298070 GCF_000313985.2 Echinops telfairi
TGGAGATAATAACATGCCCCAAAACAAAACAGAGCAAAGCCATGCAACAATATACAACAAAACAACAACAAAAAATCAGTGACAAAGAACAAAACAAAACACAACAAGAAAGAAAAGCTTGCAGTTAGTTCAAGGAACATATGTTTGCCTTTAGGAGTGTTTTCCAGTCCAGTCTCTTGGGGCACCTCGCCTTGCCCCAATGTCCACCTTCAGCATTCCCTGGTGACCTTGCCACTTTATTCCATTGCTATTGCACTGCACTCCCCCAGTGCTTTTCCTCATTTTGGCGGGATCAGATTGGGCACAATTCCCACACTGTGTCTCCGGTGCTGTCCCCCCGAAGGGCCATGGGTCAATGAGGGGAGTCATATCTCATAGTGGGGCTGGCCAGGTGGTCCTCTCTGTGGACTGGCTGCTCTAATTGAGATCATCTTCCTCAAGGCCTGCTGGGCCAGGATGTGCTCCACTCTGTAGTAGCTGACAGAAATTCTTACAGTAACACCTGTGTCATACACTATCTTAATTTTTCCCCTTGTGTCCTCTGAATGACTAGACATACTCATATGTAACATAAGAAGTAATTTCTACTTCCAAATAAGCTTATAGACACAACTATAGAAATTTTGGTCCCATTAAATTTTGGAGGGGGTCACAATATAGTCCATAGATGTTGTTAGGTGTCATCGAATCCGTGTCAAGCCACCACCTTAAGGACATTCCTCTTTCTTATTGCCCCTCTACTTTAGTAAACATGATGTCATTCTCCCAGGACTGGTCATTCCTGCCAATATGTCAAAAGTATGTAAGACAAAGTCTCATCATCCTTGCCTCTAAGGAGCACCCTGACTGTACATCTTCTGAGACAGATTGGTTTGTTCTTTTGGCAGTCTATGGTACTTCCAATTTTCTTTGCCAGCAGCACAATTCAGATGCATCAATTCTTCTACAG
>NW_022103911.1:11299050-11302494 GCF_000313985.2 Echinops telfairi
AAAAATACATAGAAATCTGTAATCAACCACACCAAATACTACTCCATCAGATGTCAAAATATATCTCCAATGTCTTATACCAAAAACTAGCTCCCTGATCCTTCAAAAGTATCCAAATAGAACCCCAAAGTATGCCTATCTCCACAATGGAAGCATCATATTTCATGCTACACTGTTTGAAAGTCAAGATCTTGCCATGCTGTGGCCATTTGTTTTGCATATATTTGAATGTATACCCAGAAGCTGATCAATTTTCACCTGCACAAACATGACAATTCCCCCAAAGGGTTAAAACAGCATTATTGTTGACTGAAATTTTTCAAGAACTTTCTTACTTGACTCTTTATTGATAGTTCATTCTAAATGTGTATTGCATGTTGTATTTTGAATGTAAATATCAAATAAATCATCTGTTTAAATATTTCACTTCCTCCCTATCTTACTTCATGTAAGTCAATCATTTAGTAAAGATTCTGTTTATTATATTGTCTTCCTTTCCCTTATTGACATTTTCCTTTAATATGTCTCCTCTATATCATATGCATTTGCCCTTTACTGTGCTGGATCATTCGGTTTGGGAATGGCTCTTGACTCAATCCTATCATTTAAATCTCAGCTTAAATGTCATTTTATCCCAGAAACCTCCTCTGCCTTGCATAAACAAAATACCAACATTTTTCTCAGCCTGTACCCACTTCCAATGTGACTTCGAGCTATTTTTCTGGTTTTATTTTTCTCCAAAGCATAATTTAACTCAGGCAACATGGACCTGGAACATTGCATGTCATATGACAAATACCTCACAAGTGTGTCTTAAATTAATATTTGGGTGAGTAAATACAAGTGTTAGCATTTGTTTTTTAAGCATATGGACATAGAAATTATATATAATACAAAAAGGACTTTAAGGTGATTAAAGGGCATTTCAATAGCAGAATGATTTTCATGTCCTAGCAGGGATTTAGGAAACACCACAGAAGAGGCAGATTTTGAAAATAAAGATACAAGCCCTGGAGACAAGGACATAGCAAAATGCCCAATACACCTTTCAAACTAGTGCTCCAGTTATGAACAAGTTTCATTCCTAAATCTGCCTTTAAGTCAAATTTGTGCTTAAATCAAAAAAGTTAGGTACAGTTTGTTATCTAACGACAGTCAAATATTTGTCTTAGAATGCAGTTTATCTTTCTATACATATAAAACATTAATAAAGCACTTAACTGATGCACTACAATGTTTTTCATATTAATAATAATACCAATAATAATGTTTTATGTGTCACACAATTGGGATTGTTTAGTATTATGAATCTTTGTGCATATCTTGAATTTTCATTGCAATAAGTTTGCAGTGGTTGCTTTGCGCCCACAGGTTGTCTGTAAGTCAGACGTTAGCAGCACAGGCTCTGCCTATATTTCATTGTCTCATACTGCAACTGTTGAACAAAGGTGAGTCTAGGCATGTTACTGCCAGAAAATGTTCTCCTAAAGATCCTTACCAAGAATTTCAGCTTAGATCAAGGATAGAATTTCTCCTGACATGAACCTCATCTTTCTTGCATAATGAGAGCCTTTAAAATCAAAGTACATAATTCAAAGAACTTTTACGCGGTTTTATCTCTTTTTTTAATCAGAAAAATATCTATTCTGATTTTACTTTATTATTCTTTTTTCTAACCCCTACCTATAGTTATTATATATAAGTATAAAATATACTATCATTTTAAGATAAATGTCCCTTTATTCTCTTAAAATAGTCTCCAGGGCAGTGCTCTATGTATCTGCTTAATTGTGAACGTTCTCAAAATTTTACATAATTTATAATCTTTCAATCTGTATGAGTTTTGCTTTAATTTTTATAAGAAAGAGCTTGAGAAGAGTGTGCATAATGTATTATGCAAAACCTGAAAAAAATTCAGTAATTTTCATTATCAAAGGCCATTTATTCTTCTGAGGGCCTTGTGACCTTTAAGTTAATTTCCTATTTTATAGATTTTTATAAATTACTTCATAATGTGGGCTATTTGTATAGAAAGAAAACCACATAAATATTTTTGTCAAATTATTTCTTGAAATATCAGACAAATAGCCACTTAACTACTCTATGTACTTGTAATAAATAGTTCCCTAGGTATAAAAGGTTGAGGGAAAATATTTTTTTATGACGTTGAATAAAATAGTTTCCACTAGTAACCTGTAGGGCAGAGAAGCTTTTAAAATATATAGCAAAAATGTTCAACTAATGAGTGTTTACCAAGTAAATTTTATAGAAGATAAAGGTAAGTGAAATATGTGTGTTATATCTATACTTACAATTAAACATCTATAGATTACAGGAGTAATCACAAGTGTAACTAACCTTGCTCAATCTCAGACACTCAGAAAGGTTTTCACATTATAACATCTCCAAAAGTACTATAGCCATCAAAAGACAAGCAAGCAGTGCCTACTGATGGCCAGATACCATGCTGTATGGGCTGATAGGTTGTAGTATGTAGTTAGAATTAGGTAATTGCTTCAAAATGTGTTTTGGAGAGAAATCTATTACCCACCATTTGATAGAAAAATCTTAAGAAATTTAATCTAAACATAGTATTTAATCAAAATCCAGTTCACACCCCTACACGTCACACTTTCTATGAATACATACTGCTTTTTAAAATATAGGTACCACGCAAATTAGAGAAAAACAAAAATAATATGTTTAAAATAGCATGAATTGCAAAGCTTGTGCAATCTAGCTTAGTTTTCAATTTCAATATGACAACTCTTATGTCATATCTCTGGGATCAGTCTACTTTATCTTTAAAATAACATGATAATATTTACACAGGTGTAAGGCAGAGATATCGCATGTTCAATTCTAGAGCCCATTAATACAATAAGATGAGCTGCACACATTTTTTGGTTGCCCACTGCACATAAGAGTTATGTTTGCATACACTCTAGTCATTTAAGTGTTCAAATAGCATTCTGAAATATTGTGAGAATTACTAAAATCTAGTACAAAGACAAGAAGTAAGCACATCTTGGAGAGATGGCACTAATAGACTTATTCTTTCTGTGGCTCCCAAAAATCCTCCATCTGTAATAAATGTGATGTGAAGCACAATAAAGAAAGGTGTATTTGTGCTCTAGGAAAGAGATGTGGAAAAGTCACACTTGCATTTAGGCATGTGTTAAAATGTAGAGACCTGTAGGAGAGACTACAGGAGAGACATCACAGGCGGCTGGGTCTCTTTATGTTTACAAAGCAAACAGCTTTTGTAACATTGATATCTTAGTCAAGAGTGGATGTGTATTTCTCAGGACAAGGTTTCTGGTTGGGGAATATATCTATATCATCTATATCAATATCATCTATGTCTATATTAGGAGTTCTTTCCTGGCCTCCCTTTTTCAGTGGGTGTGTACTCATCCTGGAGCCAAGTTGGAGTTGAAATTC
>NW_022103911.1:11303558-11305000 GCF_000313985.2 Echinops telfairi
GAGTTTGTACTCCATAGATTTGCTGCACACGATTTCTAGAGTGTTAAAAAGCAAACCTGTTACCTTGAGGAATAAGGTACACCTGACCCAAACCTTGGTATGCCCCATTGCCTCATCTGCATGTGAAAATTGGGCGTGGAAAAGGAAGACGTGATGAATTGATGAACTGGTGCATTTTAATGGTGGGTCTGGAGAAGAATCTTGAAAGTACCTTAGACTGCTAAAGGGTAAACAAGTGTCTTGGAGGAAGTATGGTCAGAGTGCTCCTTAGAGGCAAAGATGGCATACTTTGGTCATGTTACCAGAAGAGACCAGTCCTTGGAGAAGGATATCATGTTTGGTAAGGTTGAGGAACAGTTAAAAAATGGAAAGCCCTCCGCAAGATGGACTGACACCAGGCCTTCAACTATGGGCTCAAGCACAGGAACAATTGGGAGGATGGGGGAGGACTTTGCTGTGTTTCCATTTGGTTTAGATGGCGCGGTAATATGTTAGTGGATGGCACCTAACCACAACAAAAGCCTTCACAATATGGCTTTTTTGGTTTGTTTTTGGACTCTGAAATTCCACTTTTTCCCATTGTCCCTGCAACACAGAGGGAGGGGATAGTTTCCTAGTGCTACTACTGAACTAGATTTTTTCCACGTGATTTCTTCTCTCTTAAATTCTCAACTCATTCAACACGTTGTATCCAATATCCTGTATTAAAGTCTGATCGTAAGACCTAGTTGTTTTTGCTACTGCTGTTAGATTTCATTGGGTTGATTCTGACAGCAATCTAGTGCAAGCAGAGGAAAACTGCTCAAGAGGATCTTTAAGCTGTTGTCTTTCAGAAGCAGATCTCCAGAGCCTCTTTCAAGGGCTCCATGGTGGGTAAAACCCATTGGCCTCTCAATGAGTAGTTGAGCACATTCAAAAATGTGCCACCAAGAGACTGCAATTGTGGCTGTCAGGGGACTTCAAGTTTGTTCCAACACAGAGAAATCATGTACAACAAAAAGAATCACTACCCTCCTTCATTCTCACAGCCCTGCCTAAATCAATGCATTGCCTTGTGGATATTGTTTTAGGCGGACACTCGACTTTTCCAACCCTAATGGATTTCTCCAGGGGCTGGCCCCTCATAATCACATATCAAAAATGTATGAATTAAAATATCACTATTTCAGCTTCTAAGGATGATCAGACTTTACTTTTTCTAACACCACAAATAATAGACTTCTCAAACACCCTATTTCTAAGGCATCCATACTTGGTTCTTCCATAACTGTCTAGTTTTCATACGTCTATTAAGAGATTGAAAAGACAATGGCTTGGATCTGGCACACATTATTCCTCAAAGTGACATCTTCCATTTCTAACATTGTTTGCTGTTGTCTGCAGTTTAAATTCTCCGCTCCCTCCACCCCCACTCATTCTGTTGCTGTATTAGGTTTGTCAGT
>NW_022103911.1:11305890-11307596 GCF_000313985.2 Echinops telfairi
ATATTTCAGTTAGTTGTTTGTTTATGTTATAGGTTTTCTGTCCATAGAGTCCCTTTAATAATTTTTGTAAAGGTGGCCTTTTTTCATGAACTCCCTAAGTTTTTCCTTATTTGTCAATGTTTATATCTCTCCATCATATTTGAGGGATAATTTTGCTGCATATAGAATTAATTACTGGATTTTTTTCTCTCAGAATTTTGATTATCATTCCATTGCCTTCTTGTCTGAATGCTTTTGTTGGAAAAATCTGAACTTATCTTGATAGGTTGACTTTTATATATGATTGTGTTTTTTTTTGATGTGCTGCTCTCAGTAATGTTTTGTTTTCTTTAGTATTAGAACGTTTGATTATTTTATGTTGAGATAATTTCCATTTAGTCAATTTTATTTGAATTCCATGGATTTCCTCCACCATAATTTTATATTCTGTCATAATGTTAAGAAAGTAGACCCATAAGATTTCATTGACTATTTTTTCAGTAGTTAACATTTCTTCTTTCTGATTTAGGACATTACCAGGCATACGATGATACTTTTGCTGGTATCCCATAGTATTCTTAGGTTAGCCTCAGGGTTCTTTGGGCCATTTTTATAACCTGGTCTTCTTGTATTTTGTTCTCATTCATCTTCCCGACCAATGCTTCTTGCTTCCAATGTTCCTATCCCGTTGTTTATTCTTTCACAATGGTGTCCAGTTCTAATATTTTGGAGTTTACCTTTTATATTTTTGTTTGAAGTTGTATAACTTGTAATTTTATTTATTTTGTTGGAATTTTCTTTCAGGAGATTTCTGAGTTGATGAATTATGGCTTTTGTTTCTTCTTTATCTCTAGTTTTTCCTCCAGACTATTAAAGTAGCTAGAAGTCTTCACTGTAAGGAGGATCCATTGTCCTCTCCTCCTCACGTAGCTTCTCAGATTTCCTATCTGTGTGGGCTCTAATTTCATGTGCTGTTTCTACCATTTCCACATGTGTGCAGAGATTGACTGCTGCTTCTGAACTGTAGTGTTGTGATTAAGTAATTTGCTTTCTATGTTTGCTTTGATAACAATGTTATCCCCACACACCTGTTGTGGAACCTTGTGGTCAAGAATGGCCAAGCAATTCAGAACAAGCCTAGCCTCAAGAGGGGCAAGCAACTAAAGATGTGTACCATAAAATTCCAGGTTTTGAGGCTTTTCCCCAGGTCACCAATGGGTACCTGGAAATGATTGATCCAACCAGCACCTTGAGGGAGAGAAGTGACTAATTAGAATAGCATCCACCAAAACTCACTCTTCCTGGGCCTGTCTGTATGTTGCACAGCTTGGTTGGGAGCGTGCAGGTTACTTCCAACCCTTTAAAGAAGTTTGTTTCATTAGTTTTTCCCAGTGCAATGTGTCATTTGCTTTCCTGATAATTTCTTCCATGAAGGTCTTAGCAACTTTAATATTCTATGTTTATTTTGATGTTGCTTATTAGTTCATTTGAGGATCTTTGTGTTCCCTATGTTGAGGAATAACCCATATTGAAGGTTGTATTCTTTTATCTTATGTTCTTTTTTTTTTAAGTTGCTTTTAAAAAAATCATTTTATTAGGGGCTCATACAACTCTTATTACAATCCATACATGCATCAATTGTGTAAAGCACATTTGTACACTCATTGCCCTCATCATTCTCAAAACATTTGCTCTCCACTTAAGCCCCTGGCATCAGTTCCTCACTT
>NW_022103911.1:11307955-11326739 GCF_000313985.2 Echinops telfairi
TTTCAGATCTCTTTTATTCAGTAAGCCAAACTCTGTTGAGTGCATACCACTGTTTAATCAGCCCCTTTCTAACCTTAATACTGCATTATTCATATAATCCTGCTTTGGGGATAATTTACTCAATATGCAGATTGAATAGGTATGGTGAAAAGATACATCCATGATTTACATTTTTTATTACAGACTTCACAGTGTCTCCTTGTTATTTTTGATTGATTGCTTCTTAACCTATACATATATATGTTCCTCATGAACATAAACTATTGTGGAATTCCTAGTCTGCACAATGTAATCCATAAATGGAAATAGCTTACACATGGAATGTCCTTGTATAGTAAAGGGAAGACATGTAAGCATATTTCTGGAATTATCTCCTTTCAGCCACCATTCATCTGATACTTATAATTCAATTATATTCTTCAAAACAGGTCTCCTGAATCTAGCTTACATTTCTGGAAATTCCTTGTGAGTGTACTGTGAACCATTTTTTATCTTCAGCAAAATTTTACTTGCATATTTGTATATTAATGGGAATGATCTGGAATCACTATTGGAACAATATAAATATGTATATTTTCCATAGGTGCAGTTTTCTTGGTATTGACAAGTAATTCCCTCTAGGACAGCAGCCATTTCAATTGGTATTGTATCAGTTTCTGAAATCTTGTTTTACATCTATGTTTGAATGCATATTTCCCCTACAATACCACCATTTTAAAAAAATTGTGTGCTGCCTTCTGCAATAGTTGAGTATTGAACATTTCTTATGGGTGCAGTACAGTGACTGTGTGGGGGTGGGTTTTCATCTTCCCTTGATGTTTCCTTTGCCCTTCCACATTCTGCCCATAGAAGCTGTCACTATTTCAACCCCCGTCTTTGTATTTTTCTTTTGGTTCTCTCATTGACAAATGCCGAGTGAGTATTCCTCTGGCTCAATTTTCCAGTCCAAGAGTCTTACATGTCCTCACAATCCGTTGTCTTTTCAAACTTCCCTTGAAAACTGTTCAGCCTTTTGCTTCAATTTTTCTTCTTTTTCTTTAGTTATTATTATAAATGCAAAAGGAAATTTCAGTCTCTTCTTACATTCTTGTTGATCTTTTCTTAGCTGATCGTTGTGAACTTAGCAAACATTTAGTTGTGAATGCTTTTTATCTCATCCCACAACTCACCTGGTCTTATTAAGGATGATGAGATTGAGCTTCTCCATGATTCGTTTCTGCAGATGTAGTTGATTCCACCACCAATATAGTCATCATTCAAAGTGTTGAGAATAATAGGCTCACTGAATAAATCTTTTGTGTTCCAGTTCTCTCATGAGCCCTGCTGTTATTTCTGTCATCAAAGCCATATTTCTGGAGTGCTGTCCTTCTGCTTTTCCAGATTTGGGGGTACCTATTTGCCAGTAACCTCCAATAGGCATGAGTTGCAATTTCAAGAAATTTCAGATTTCAGAAGTTGGTTAAAATCTTTAATTTCCTCATCATTTTTACTAATGGGTGATTTTCAAATTTGGATAATAATCATATCAACTAGTCATTCATGTAGGCAGATAGATAACCTTATCACTGAGAGCATTACACTCCAAAATGTACCTTAAAATATACTTTTTGCAGCTGGATGAATATGATGCTAGTCCTCTTCAGTTCGTCGTTCCCAACCCAGCCTGTCCTATGATTCTAAGATGCACAATGGCTAAGGTCTCCATTTTAGCTCACTGCTGCCTAAGATATCTATGCTTATGTGCTCAATTTCATGGTTGATCGCTTCTCATTTTTCTACATGTGGACTTTGCACAGTCTTCACTCGGATTTTCATGGATGTTTACAACGATTTTTTTCCCTCTCAATTTCAGTAATGCTATATCAGTAAACGAGGGCTTCAAAACGTTTGCTTCATTTAAACTATTAGGTTCAACTCTACTTTGAGGACACATTTTTGAACATTCATATTTTAGGTGTTTTTTAACCTGGTGGCTCCTCTTTTGGCACTAAATCAGAAAATACCCTGCTACTATTCATAACTTTTTCAATGGCTGATTTATAATGTGCTCCTTTGTTTGCTCTGCTACAGAAAGCAATAGTGAGTATGCTAAATTGCTGAAACATAACGATGGAAAATAATCTTTGAACTAAAAATGATGGGTAACTAATAAAGCAGAAAAGATGCTTGATGGCACAGTGGTTGAAGCGCTTGGCTAATAACAAAAGTTCGTGGCTCAGGCCAACTGTCCCATTATGCTTTGTCACTGTTTCTGTTATCATATGTTGATAGCGAAAAAGAAGTAAAACGACTTTGGGCTTTCCTTTTTCATGTGAGAAATTCCATTGATTTCCCCAGAAATATATATTTTATTTGATTAGCCAGTCACGTTCAAAGTGTATGAAATTATGTAAGAATGGAATGTTAGATATAAGCCCAATGCATTATAAAATTTTAAAAATTCATTACCATAATTCGGTCTCCAAGCAACAGATAGTTAATGAATTGATTTCTGAAACTGAATATCATCATACTTAGCATCAAAAGATTAAGTAGTCATGAGTTAAAAGGAGAGGAGCAAATAATCAAAGTATTATATAAGTAAAGATATTCCTGCACAAAGTTTAGTTAAAGAAAAATTATAAAGATCATTATATTTAAATTTTAAAATACAAAATTAACTTATCATAAGTCCCCACTATTCTTCCAGTTACTTATACGGATAATATAGAATTAATATTTGTAATTAAATATTTTGATTCAAAACTATTGAAAATCTCGGGTTTTAAGATAAAAATAGTTCAGCCTTTAAAATTTAAATTAAGACAAAAAATTCTTAGAAAAAACTTTCACTAATAAAAGATTCAAAACAAGTTAAATTATGCATGATGGCTTAATATATGCAAATTGACAATGATATGAATAGTAAATTTGAATGGAGAAAATATGTACATAAATGAATGGTATTTCAGAATCTAAGCAATTTGATGACTGCATTATGTACTTGTCCCAAAGATAAATGAAATATTAATTAGAAAACTTTTTTTCTAATAAAGGGCTAATCATAGTGTCTGATGAGAAACTGACATGTTCCTGTTTTCCTGTCCTTTAAGTTGCTGAGTATATTGAAATCCTAATGTTTGAATAGCACATTTAAGCAGCATGCTACATTTAAAATTGAACTGTACTTAATTGACATTGCTTATTATTCTTAACACAAAGAATGGGTAATGAAATTATTCCCAAAATTTGAGAACTTGGTACCTCAAATTCATTTATATATTCTTTCAACACACTTTCTTTGATATCTTTCTTTGTGAATTTCAAAAGGTTGATCTAAATCTGAAGCATTGTCAAAATAAAAGGTGAAAATAAAAAAGAAACAAAAATACCTAACACCTTTTCAAATCTTAATACTATCATTGCATCATATTGCTGATACATTATTACCAAGAAATGAACAAATACATTTAGTGCTTAAATGTATTGGATGAATGGTATAAAGAAAAATAAAGCAAAAACTTGACTTTCCAAATCTTGGTCATTATTTGAAAAAAATACACATATATGTACATTCACGCACATGTATACAAAATAAACAAAATTCAAAAATTTCATGGAACAATTTCACTTTCTTTTAATTTTTTATTTCATTTTTCCATAAATTTTGTGAAATCCCACATGTACGTATGTGTGTATGTACTATAAGCTATTTAGTTATAGGAACTGGAGAAAGAGATTTACTAAAATGCTTCTTGATCCTAAAGTTTTCAATAGCAATGCCTTTAAGAAAAATAAATTATATCCCAAATAATGTATCATATTACTCTTAATTATCAATATAACTTGGTATTTGGATATCTTACAATGGAAATTTTGTGTGGAAATATTTGGTGTCATATGATACAAATTTGAGAAAATATAATTAAATACTTTACTTCCCACACAATTCTAACATCTGAAGTTACAGCGTCAAAAGCTCTTGAGGGTTATTATGAGTCAGAATCGACTCAATGGTGTGAGAACAATGTTAGATTCAAAATATCAAAATACTCTGCTTTATCTGTGTAGATGTAAAAAAAGTTCACATTTAATGTTAAGCATATTTCATTTAAATGTGACTTCCTTGTTACCATACCTGGCAATAATACATTGAAATGTCAATTTTTAAAATTCTAATATACAACATAATACAGTTGCAAATATAGCTGATGGTCATGACTAAATTAGGAGCCAACTTGCCTGGACTATTATTGTCACTACTGAGTTATGATATAATCATTCTTCCAGAATGAGATTTGCTCTAAATACTAAATCAGTTGAAAGAAAGTTTCCTTAGGAGTGTGACAGAGTCCCATGCTTGTTAATGTTCTGTTAACGCTTCCTTGGTTTTGTTTGTTTGTTTGTTTGTTTTTGCTGGATTTAGTTCCTTCATCTGATCTCAAAGTCTTTGGACAAGGTGCAGAGGCCTGTCACGTCCTTTGCTAACACTGCAAATGGTCAGCAACATCTTATCTTCTGACTTTGAATTAATTCCCTTATGCTACCAGTAGTCATGCCTCTTACGTTCTAATACTGGTTTCATCACCTTCTGCAGAAACATGATGAGATAGCATCCATCCGAACATCTGAATGAACACTGGAAACTTGCTAGCCTATAAAACTACATGTGAGATATATCTGAGATAAAACATTTTGTCTATTCACATATGGCGCTTTGATGGTACTGTGTATTATATATTGGGCTATTAAATGAAAAGTCATTATAACAAACCCACTAGCCAGTCAATCAAGGATAAATGATGTTTGTTTACTCCCATGATGATTTATAGCCTATCAATGAATCAATAGACAATGACAGAGGGTTTTATATTTTGGTTTCTATACATATATGAGCTATGTTGTCTTTGTTTATGTAGAAAACCCATCCTAAAACTCTAGGCAATGGCTGATAGCCAACACGCTTGACATAGCAGAATTGTTTCATACAGTGAGGAATTTGCATTACATTGATTATGCTATTTTCTCCATTTTAGGTTTTTGTTAAAATCCAAAAGAAAAGAGAGATTTTAACACTCCCTTCTCTGCAAATAAGTTACTGTGCATTACACAATCATGTTTGTGGAAAAAAACTCAGTAAATTGAGTAGCACAGAGAGCTGAAGCTCAGAGTACACAAACAAACAAACAAACAAATGAGAACTAAACGCATACAAACAGCTGTTTTGGTATGGGCAGGCAGTGAGAGCAGGTGCTTGTTGAACATATGGGATATATTTCTGAATATCAATAGTGCTAAGGTGTGACAGAAGGTAGAGTGATTGGAAAAAATAGTTGGTGGAAATGTGACATAAACTTTGAACAATAAAGATTGGGCTGCTAAGAATATATGTAACAATAAACCACTAATAAATGTAGCCATTTCTTTGTGGATTGAATGATTTTCAAGAGCATAGTTCATGAAAACAGCATCAATTTCAGTAAAAGGGTCAAGGATCATCGTAGAAAATAGACAGTTCTCTATTAGACCTAATTGGTTGAGTTTCAATAACTGATTTTTCAACTTAATATCAGATATAGTGCTTTTTGCTTTTTTTTCTCTATATTGAAGCTTCATTAAAAAGTCATAAAACCGAAGTCTGTTAATATATCTTTAACATCCAATTTTAAGTCTGAGAATGTCCATGTAAACGGTTTGATGTAACATAGCTACCAAAAGTTTCAAAAAATGTATGCAGCATATATTGAGCACTAATCCATGAACAGCTTAGTATTAACTTGGATCAAATGGATTATATATTATTTCAATGTATTATAAACCAGTATACTGCCCACATCTTTTAAGGCAAATTTCAAGTGAAATCTCAGAACAGCTGCAACCAAAGCCAAGTAATCACTGTAAGGCTTAGATGTTCCTCTGTTAATTTAAACCAAGGATCCATGAGTGATAGGACATAGGATTCAGTGATAAATATCCAACTTTCTAACTGGATTATATTTTCTCTGGAATGAAATTTTAGAACCACCCAATTTCTATTTGATATCATAAAGAAGGTAAAATAATGCAGGGCTGTCAATTCTGATCCATAAACAATCAAATTTTTTTTCAAATAAATGGAAAAAACAAAGCACCAATTTTATATGCAAAGAAAAGAAACCAAGGATAAATAAAACACTATTAAAAAATAAAAGCAAAGTATGCTTTTCACTCTCAGATCTTAAACTTCTATATAGGTATGGTAATCAAAACAGCCAGGTACAGGTACAATGGTATGTTTGAAGACCAATGGATTAATATTGAAAACAGAAACACAACCAAATACCTGTAGACACCTAATTTTTGATAAATAAGTAAAATACATTAAATGGGCAACAGATAGTATTTTCAACAAACGCTGCTGGAAAAATTGGATCTTCACTTGCAAAAGAATGAAGCAAGAACCACACCCATACCAATATGTGTACAAAAACAAGTTCAAGAAGGATCAAAGATCTAAATAGAAATCACACAATTATTAAGACTATCAATGAATAAAATCAAGACAAAATTAAGAAACATAGTGTAAGGCACAAACACACTACTGGACATAATATCCATAATCCTGGGCATAAGAAGCATATGCACATAATAGAGCACAGAATAAAGAACAGGGACCTACTAAAAATACAACATTTATGCACAACACGACTTCATCAAAAGAGTCAACAAAGAACCCGCAGGTTGGGAAAAATGTTCCTTAATAATACATCAGATAAAGGCTAATCTCCACAATGTATAGTAAACCACACCTGAACAAGCAAAACACAAATAATCAAATTTTAAAAATGGGGACAAGAAATTAATAGATAAGTTACCAAAAAGCATACAGGAGGCCGATAACCATGTAAAGAAATGTTCAAAATCATTAGCAATAGAATAAATACTAATTAAAATAACAATGAAATATCACGTCACATATTTGGCAGAATTCAATAAAACAGAAAATAACAAATGCCAGAGTGGATGGGGAGAGATTGGAAGATTTTCCTATCGCTGATGGAACTGTAGAATTTTGAAGCCATTTTAGAAATCAGCATGGCACTTCCTTAAACAAATGTAAATCCAAACACCTTATACAAAAATCTCTCTACTGGGTATATGACCCAAAGAAATTAAGACTATAACATGAACAGACTTGTGTGGGTGTACACAACTCCCTGAAATCAATTTTTCCCAAGCTTTGTATTTAAGATTTCTTGCATCACAACCTTGTTACCTTCAAAGTACTCCACGTTACACTTACTATGTTTTTCAAATCTATGATTCCATTCTTAGAAATATTTTTTTCAATCTCATCGGTTTGGATAACTGACAGCACCTCCCTCATTTTTTTCTTCACATCTTCTACATCATCAAATCGTTATCCTTTCATGTCTGTCTTCATTCACGGAAACAAAAAAGTCCCACGGAGGTAGGTCAGGTGAGTAAGGTGTTTGGGACAAGAGAGGATGTTGGTTTTTGCCAAAAAACTGGTCTACTGAGATGGCTGCATGAGCGGGTACATTGTCATGGTGGCAAAACCAGTTCCCTGTCTGCCACAAATCAGACCTTTTTGTTGCCCACTGTTATGCAATCCTTTCAGAAGCACTAGAGAAAGCTTGATTAACAGTCTGATCTGGTGGAACGAATTCCAAATGCCCTGAGTTGACATTTTCGTCGACGGATGCCCAGAATGAAATTTATCATCAATTGACATTTCAACTTTTTTTGAAATGAGAAAACCATTTGTACATTTGAGGTTTTCACATAGCACTGTTCTTGTAAGCTGTGTTCAACATCACAACAGTTGCTGCAGAATGAGTCCAATGAAGAAATATCCTAGAATTGATAGTGATAATGATTATGCAAACTCTTATCGTTGGGGTTGAATTAATGAAATGTATGATAGGTGAATTATATGTCTGTGAAACTTTTTAAATAAATAAACTAATTAATTCGGGGGGTGGGGACGCTGGGGTTGACAATCCAAACCCACAGGGACAATTCTACACTGTTGTATGGGGTTGCTGAGTTGGAATTGACTTGATGGAAATGAGCTTGGTTGGGTGTGTGCGGTGGGGGTGGGAGGGGTGCGCGTGCGCGCAGAGCAGAGCAGCCCTGGTGACACAGCGGTTACTTTGGGCTGCTAATTGCAGGATCAGCAATTTGAAACCACCAACCCCTCCACAGGCAAAAGATGGGGCATTTACTCTGATAGCCACTTACAGAGGTGGGGAGTTCTACCCCATCCTACGGAGTTGGCACGAGTCATCACTGACTATACGGCAATGCGTTTTATTTTGTTTTGTTGAGAATATACACTCATGTATGCACTTACAAACACATAGTGAGCTTCAAAAAAGTCATGGAAAATGGAATTTTAAAATGATTTAATTGCTTTGGTTACATCTTCTGCACAAATCTCTAAAGTGTGCAAGTGCAAAGACACACATTTGAGATTAAGTTGTGACTGAGCTAAGTCATAGTATTGTAAATTGCTTCATTTATAGGCGAAACCTGGACAATCAATAAGGAATACTACAGAAGAGTTGATGCATTTGAATATTGGTGTTGGCAAAGGATATTTAGAGTATCATAGAGTTCCAGAAATATAAAGAAATGTATCTTGGAAGTAGTACAGCTTAAATGCTCCTTAGCAGTGGAGATGGTAAGATTCCATCTTCCATAATTTGGGCATGTTAACAAGCGAGACCATTCCCTGGAAGAGGGCATCAAGCTTGGGAAAGTGGAGAGAGAGTGAAAAATCAGAGCCTCAGGCAGCTGACGGCCACGCGCACTAACAGACTGACATAGTGGCTGCAACGACGAGCCCACATGGGACTGTAATTTTGAAGATGCTATAGAACCGGAGAGTGATTCTTTTTAACATGTAGGTTCTTTATGAGATGGAGCAACTTTAAGGCACCAATTATAATAACAATGAATAAAAGTTTATTTCTCATATGTTTTCTACAATTGAGTAAAATATTCAATGTAGGATACTTCTGGAATGCTTTTCTCAATGTGGATCAGATTTTACTTTTAAGTACCACCAAATGCTAATAATTACTTTCAGGATGCAGAAAAATTGATATTTTGTCATAATACTTTCAGTTTTCCTTATGGAGTTTTCAATATCAATTCTGATGATATACCTTTGAATTAGGAGTCAGTACTTTTTAGTATTTTAATTATTTGATTTTTATATTCCTTTTCTTTGTGCTAAGCTTCTCATTTTCACTGTCATTCTCAAATTGCCAACCTTATTTTACAAAGACTCCCCCAAAGCAACATAGGCTAGTATGGTAAAATAGTTTGACTCATAAACAACACATCACAACACAAATTGTTAGTTCACTTGAGTTAGTAATTTTCATTTTTTCCACCAATATTTTCTAACTACATTCTGATTTTTATTCTTAGAAACTCAAGAGGAACAAACATATTTGCTTTGGGTAAAATATAATTTTAATAATATCCCAATGTCCCAAGCTACTGTCTGATTGACAGGTTTCACTCCATTCCTAGTCAGGAGTGTCTGGTTTTTATAAAATCATCCAACTACCACAGTTGTATTCTTTACGGAAGAAGATCTCCTGACAAGGAGAGGTATACTACAACTAAAATCAATATCCCTAGTATGTCTCTGATGTCAATTAGTGTATTTAGTATATTATGTGTATGGAGAATCCCTGGGTCAGTACAAACAACCATACTATGTGTTATCAACCAAGCCCCAACTATTGTGCACTTTAGGGGTACCAGTTTTCTGAAAATTACAAATATAGAAGAAATACTATACAAATTATATATCTTATTGTAAAAATGTGGGTGGGTCATACAGTAATTCATAATATATATATATACATATGCATTTTATAAATTGAAACAAAACATTAAATAAATAATTTGTATATGTTTGAGGCAACAAAAACCTAAAAAAAGACTGTAGAAAGAAGTTTATTTTAAGTAAAATAATATCAATAAAACAATAATACTAATATTTTAATATTACAATTTATATGGCAGTTTTATAATTGTTTTTAAAGTCTTCATTAATATATTTCATTTAATATGAAAGTGAAGTAAAACACATTCTTGTGTTTATTTTTTATAATGAATATTATTTTCAAAAGAGAAATTTATAGCTTTATTGTGCAACTTACTAAATATGATCAAACGAAAATCACATTGGCAAACTAGAGAAATGGATATTAACTCTTAAAAGCTAAATAAGTAAAATAAGAATATGATATATTTTTATCTTAAATTACATAACTTTAAACTATATTGATGTTGAACCACTGTTGATATATTTCATCAGTTATTAACATTCCCCTTTCAGGTTAATATCAAGTCATAGAAAATGTGGAGTACTTTTGACCCCTTTCCTGATGTGTAAATTAGTAAAATAATGACAATATTCAGACAGGCAAATGTAGACTGAGCTCCCTTTGATGAAAACAACATGAGGTAAGGCTTCCCTACTGAGAATCATCTTAGTTTGTGAAATATTAATTTGAAATCGCTATATCTGCAAAGTATTTTGAAATAAAGAAAATGTAGAAGACATAATGTACCATGCTCTCATCACTTTAGATTTATTTTATCATATTATTTAATAGATAATACACACACTAGTTGAAACTAATCTCAAAAAAGATTTACCCATGGTGAAGCCACAATACTTAACTTTGATTTTTAGTTAGCTTCTGCCAAATTTAATTTGATTATAAAAATGACATTTGCTGATGAAGAAAACAAAACAGGATTTCAAAAGCATGTTTCATTTTTAATTTTGAAAGCTAAAAGTAAACAAATTAACCACTGGTGTTATAGAGAGCACTCATAAACTTTTAATATTGATCCAATTTTTTAAGTGATATATTTTGTATTATTTGAATTTTGGGTTTACTTCACTCTCTCTTTTTCTTCTCTTCTATATTTTATATAAATTGAATTGCTTTTCAAATACTGTTTTGTGAATATCTACACCTATATTTGTTATCTAACATATTTAATTTTACTAACTATTCTTAAATATTTATTTACAGCAAGGTGTTGCTGCGGAATGCTATTAATATTGGAATCAATAGAAACCAAAGTAATTGCATGGAAAATACTTGAAAATAACTTCATCTATATTTTTTGTAAAAAGAAACTATTGAAATGGAATTTATTTAGTTTGTCCTGAATGTGTCAGGACTGGTATACTATCCACATACGAGAGGGTAGCAAAATAAAATAAAATAAAAGCCAGATTTTTTGGTAGAACATGTTTTTAATTTTTTTCTCTACAAAACAACCTTATCACCTTCCAAGTACTCTCCATTGCACTTAACACATTTGTCAAATCTGCTATTCCATTCTTGGAAACCATTTTCAAAGTCATTTGTTTACATGGCTGACAGCATCCCCTTAGTTTACTCTTTTTCTTCACCTCCTCTATGTCTTCAAATTGCTATCCTTTCATGTCCCTCTTTATTTGTGGAAATAAAAAGAAGCCACACAGAATGAGGCCAGGTGCTTGTGGCAAGAAAGGTAGGTTGTTTTTTGCCAAAAACTGGTGCCCCGAGAAGACTGCATGAACAGGTGCATTGTCGTGGTGGCAAAACCAGTCCCCTGTCTGCCACAAATCAGGCCTTTTTTGTTGCACACTGTAACACAATCTTTCAGAACCTCTAAATAGAAAGCTTGATTAACAGTCTAACCTGGTGATATGAACTCCAAATGGATTATGAGTCAACATTTTCATCCATTCCGGAAGTTGATGAATGTCTAGAACAAGGTTTGTCATCAGTCAACATTTCACTTCTTCTCAAATGAGAAACACCTGATTTTTTCCCCATGCCGCTGTCCTTGTAAGCTGTGTTCAAACTCACAACAGTATCTGTGGCATTTTTCCCGAGCAGGAAACAAGATTTCATAGCCTTATGGCCATCACAATAAATGAGGTTCAAGTGAAATTGTTTCATGGAAAAAACTCACTGTGATCAGAGAGAACCTTCCTAGGTGACACCACTGGGTACCCTAACTCAGAGTGAGTTGCTGGATGCTGCCTAGCAGGAAAATGCATACTAGAAAGCTCTGCTCTGCCTAGCACAATTACAACTTTTTTGGGGGGGGGTACCCCCTCATATTTTACAAAAAAAGAGCAAAAACAATGAATATAAATGGTCTTAATACTAAATTTCAAGAACAGATGGTTACTAGTTTTATTGAAAACACTGAATAAGATGTATGAACCATTTGTAAATTAGAGAGAACTCTTTTTCACATTCTTCTATTAGCTTTTATTTTAAAAAACTCAGACTTTGATCTGAAAGAAAACCAACAACACACAATTTCCATGGGTTAGCTGACAGACAACTTAATGTGACATGGTATAATACTGAATATGGCTTTTCTATCCATAGTCTTTGTAACTCCAACCACTTGACCTGTCCTACTAGGTGTAGGGAAGGGCTGGTAGAGGGAAGTTCTGATATAGTCACATGACTTAGTAAGTGATTATTGTAAACTTTAAGGAGAAGATTGGTCAATTTGATCCCCTTACTGGGTCTAAAAGTAAGGCAGATGTGGGGATATCATAATCATCACAAAAGAAGAGCCTGGGGTAAAACTTGACCTTCAGGCCCTGAGATCACTGCATATTGAACTTACTTGATCCTGGGAGATCTTGGGAGACAAAAATTGTGACATCAGAGACGCACCATAGGGGTAGTGTCAATGCAGACTCATGGATCCATAAAGCGGAGTCTCTTCAGTATATCTCAGTCTCATTCGCAGGCTGAGGTGCCTCCGTACACTTGATTTGGGGATCTTGGAATGCCGTCCCACATTATCTGTCAGTGGTATATTGTGTGTCACTGTGGTGCTGGAGCAATGCCAACCATACATCAAATATCACCAGGGTTACCAATGAGGGCTATGGTTCAGAAGAGCTTCCAGAATAAAAACTGACCAATAAGAAGTATAGCTAGTCCATTTATGAGATATTAGCCACTGAAGATCGTAGGAATATCAGTGGAGCGTTGTCAGAGATGGTGCCAGAACCAAAGTCAATACATTTTCATGGTAAAAACACTCCAACAGATAAGGGTATAAGGGAAATTTCTCACTGTGAGAATGGCGTTTGAAAAACCTCACCACTAGCATCACACTCAAAGTAGAAGGAACTTTGTTATTAAAACCAGGAACAAAAGAAGAACGCCCTCTCTCCATATTATTCAATCATGTACTGAAAGGCTTGAGTTAGGACAAATAAACAAGAAAAATGAATTAAAATGTCCAATGAGAATGAAAGAATTAAAATATTTCAACTGATATGATTCTATTTTTTAAGTGTGAATATGAAGCTACTAAAGATAATATATTAATTCAGATAAGTGAGAGTTACAAGACAAAAACATGAATATAATTTGGGCTTTGATAAATCAGCAGTGACTAATCTGAAAAGTTAGCAAATTAATATATATTTATATATATTAAATATATATTTAATATATAACACCATCTAAAATTTAAAAAAATTGAAACTATGAGTAAGTTTAACCAAAGAAATGAAAGACTGGCTCAATGGAAATGATGAAATACTAATAAAACTAAAGTAATAAATGATAGGAACTTCTGCATTATAGATTAGAAGACTTATTATTGCTAATAAGCCTGTTAAAAAACACAAAACAATCTTTTCGTTCATTGTAAACTCCATCAAAATGTCCATGCCTTCTTTTCAGTAATAAAACATGGTGCTAAAAAAAATAAAACTTTGTATTTTCTACAAAATGTTACTCTAGACAATTTTAAACATGGCTGCATAGTCAGAGGGTATTAAAGCCCTCCAGAAAACTGTTAAAAAAGAAAAAAATACCTAGAAGATTTTAAAACCTGCGTCCTAAATGTCACGGCAAGTGCAGAAATCTGTACAAGAGATAGCTTGGTCATTCAGAGGGAAGAAGCCAGTGTGAGGAATTTAAAAGAGAAAAAAGGCTGTGGATTTTTGACTGCTCCCACGGGGCTCCACATAATTACCCGTGGCCCAGGCCTCTAGGCTTCAGAGGAAGGAGACGGGCAAAAATGAGCAGACTACATCATCACACCCACCCAGGAACCAACATCATAGAAGACAGTGCAATCCCTCCCCCAACATCTTATGGAGGTGGGGATAGGGCTTGCTTGGGAGGGACAAAGGTGATCAAACTCAAAAGGGCACTTTCAGGAGATCCATGCAGTCCTAGACTAGGAGAGGCACAGCCCCCCCACAGCACTCCTTCTCAAAGAGGAGTAAAATAAATCAGCCAAGGCTCTCTCTTAATGCCCATCTGGATCTCCCAGGACTGCATAGGACCCTCTGCAAAACAGTGGCCACTCTTCTCTCACAGGATAAACTAGGAGAATGAGGCAGCTTGGAGAAAAGGAAAAGATTAAGTGGCAAGATTAATTTATCCCCTGCTTTGGGGGTAAATTAGCATAAGGAGATTTAAACCAAGTCTTTCTGTGGAGCCATGGTTCAAATATATATCATCAGCTTGTCAGCTCACAGTCAGAGGGGATTGATTCAAAGAGACCCTGATCCCTGCAGAGTCAGCTAACACAGCTTGAGTGGTTGGGCAAAGTGTCTGGATAATGTCTTCTCTCCCCCTTTGTGGCAATATTTTTGTCACTGACCTGCTGTGGTATTTAGATATTTAAGTCAACTTGAAGATGTATAAAAGTGGAGAAGTAGAATATAACTATCATTGTATGATCTGTTTCATAGTCAGCCCCCGGCCTGTCTGATACTGAACTTCTTCACAGTCTCTTCCCACAGATGGAGTCAATTTGACTTCTGTGTATTCCATTTGGAGATGTTCATGTGTACAGTGCCTTTGGTGCTGTTGGAAAAAGGTACTTGCTATGATATGCTGAAAGGAATAAAAGATCTGCATTGGAAAAAGTAAGGTCAAAGTGTTCCTTACAGACAAGGATGGCAAGACATAGCTTACATACTTTGGACATATTGTCAGGAGAGACTGGTCCCTTGAGAGAATAGCACAATTGGGAAAGTGGAGGGGCGGCAGAAAAGAGGAAGTCCCTGGATGGGAGGGACTGAAACAGTAGCTACTTCAACTGGCTCAGGCATAGGAACAATTGTGAGGATGGCACTGGAGCCTGCACTGGTTCATTCTTTGTGCTTAGGATTGCAGTGGGTCAGAGCAGATTCCATGGGGCATCTGACAACAATGACATAGGCCGAAAACTTCCATCAAAAGAAAATGGGAATAATATGCAAAGTCACTGTACCAAAAAAAACGAGTCAACCGACCACCATTTCAGTAGGTAGCAACTGATAAACAACCAACAGTGCTGAAGGAAGACGGTTAAGTAACCAGCCTCTAACAGAGTAACTAGCCTCTAAGAACCAAGAGGTCCGGAGGCACAATTGTAGAGCTATAATATAGAGAGAACATAATAAGGTCACAGAAGACAGGAGAGATAGGAGAGAGAATAAAATAAAGGAGTCAGACACATTTCATGATAACATGCTCACCTCCAGGATGCCCATGATCTCAGCAGCCAGGTCCATGCAGAGAGAGCAAGTCTTTACTGTCTTGGGATATTTACAGGTAGTCATAAGACATGAATATTCAGTAGTTACAAGGTGTGTGGTAACAACAGTAAAGTCCCTGAGCTCACAAGTGAGGAAACCTAATACCTGCATTGGGAGAAGGCATAAGGGGGGGAAGGTTGAGATAACCAAAGAAGGTCTGCTTCCACAGAGAGATAGAATCAACCATGTGCTCACTTTAAGGCAGCATAGCTATTAGGGGACAATCTGTGGGAATGATAGTTAACACAGAATAATGTTCTTGGACTTTATCTCTAACTTACCAGAGTGGTGGCTTTCCTATTGTGAGATACTAGCTTTCCAGATTCCCTCTGTAATAAGTTAGGGAATATAGTCCTAGTCATATTTCCCTCAGTGTTAGTTTCCCACAAAGAGGCACTGAAAGCATTAGGACCAAAGGAAGCTCTAGGGATGGATGGAATACTAATTGAAATGTTTCAGCAAGCTGAGGACATGCTAGAACAGCATACCCATCTATGCCAGGAAATTTGGAAGACAGTTCCTTGGCAAACTGACTAGAAGAGCTCCATATTTGCACCCATTCCAAAGAGAGAGGACCCAAAAGGATACTGAATCTATGTAACAGGATCATTGATATCTCAGGTAAGTAAAATTTTACTGAAGATCATCCCACAATGATCGAAGTAATGCATTGACAGGGATCTGTCACATGTTCAGGCTGAATTCTTAAGAGGACATGTAACAAGGAATATCATTATGGATGTCAAATGGATCTTGGCTCTAAAGAGAGAATAGCAGGAAGATGTTCACTGACTATGCAAAGGCATAGTATGGAATTTAATAAGGTATTGATAGCCTTGAGAAGAATGGGAACTGCAGAACACTTCATTGTTCTAATGTGGAACTTATGCAAGGATCAAGAGGCAGTTATGGGAACAGAACAAGCGGTCTTGTATCTGTGCATATTATTGTCACTGGATGTCTATCTAGATAGGTGGGATAAACAAGCCATAAGAGAGAACAATGGGATGGTTCTGGGGAGACATGGGAGAAGGGGAGGGAGGCAGGGGAAAGGAAATGGTGTTAACAAACCCAGGGACAAGGGAACAAGTGACTGAAAATTGACGGCGAGGAGGGTGTAGGAGGTCTGGTAGGGCTTGATCAAGGGCAATTAACCAAGAGGAATAACTGAAACCCAAATGAAGGCTGAACATGATAGTGGGACAAGAGGAAGGTAAAAGGAAATAGAGGATAGAACTAGGAGGCAAAGGGCATTTATAGAGATTTAAATACAGGCATGTACATGTGTAAATATATTTATATGTGATGATGGAGAAATAGATCTATGTACATATATTTATAGGTTTAGTATTAAGGAAGCAGATGAACATTGGGCCTCTACTCAAGTACTCCCTCAGCACAAGAACACTTTTTTCTAATAATCTGGCACTCTGAGATGCTCACTTTTCCAACATGATCACCCCAAGACAAAGCGGGTACATAAACAAATGTGGTGAAGAAAGCTGATGGTGCCCGTCTATCAAAATATATAGCATCTGGGTCTTAAAGGCTTGAAGATAAGCAAGTGACCATCTAGCTGAGAAGCAACAAAGCCTACATGGAAGAAACACACCAGCCTGTTTGATTATGAGGTGTGGATGGAATCAGCTATCAGGCAACAAAGACCCAGAGCAAAAGATCCTAATGTGAGTGAGAAGGGGAGTGTGGAGTGGAGGCCCAAAGCCAATCTGTAAGCAATGAGACGTCCCCTAATAGATGGGTCATGGGGGAGAAGACGAGTCAGTCAGTGTAGTACAGCACCAATGAAACATACAGCCTTCCTCTGGTTCTTTAATGCTTCCTCCTCCCACGATCATAACCATTACTCTACTTTACAAATCTAGCTAGACCAGAGCATGTACATGGGTACAAATAAGAGCTGGAAACACGGGGAATACAGGAGAGATAAACTCCTCAGGACCAATATTGAGAGTAGCCATACCAGGAGGGTAAGGGGAACGTGGGAGGATAAAGGGGAAACCGATCACAATGACCAATCTATAACCCCCTCCCAGGGGGATGGACAACAGACAAGGGAATAAAGGGAGACATAGAATAGTGCAAGACATGAAAAAATAATAATAATCTATAAATTATCAAGGGTTCCTGAGGGAGGGAGGGAGGGAAGAAGGGAAAGGGAGTGGGTGAAATGAGGAGCTGATACCAAGGGCTCAAGTACAAAGAAAATGTTTTGAAAATGATGATGGCAACAAATGTACAAATGTGCTTGACACAATGGATGTATGGATGGATTGTGATAAGAATTGTATGAGCCACCAATAAATGATTTAAAAAGATATATATATATCAGGAAATGTGTGAAACAGGGTTAAAGACTCTCAAAATACTTTTTCAATCTATATGCTGAGAAAATCATCAGAGAAGCTGGCTTACAAACTGAAAAATGTGGCACAGGTTTGGAGGAAGGCTTTTTAAGAAAGTAAGATATGCAGATGACACACCTTCCTTGCTGAAAATGAGGAGGACTTTAAACACTTGCTGATGAGAATTAATGATTACAGTCTTCAGTATGGATTATGGCTCAATGTAAAGACCAGAATTCTCACAACTGGATTAACGGTTAACATCATGATAAATGGAGAAAAGACTGAAGTTGTCAAGCATTTTGTCTTGCTTGGAAACATCAGTCAAAAATTCAAAATACCAGTTTCACTAAGTAAATCTGCAACACAGCAAACCATTTTCTTTGTACTTGAGCCCTTGGTATCAGCTCATTTTTCCCACTACCTTTCCCTTCTTCCCTCCCTCCCTCATGAACCCTTGTTAATTTATAGATTATTATTATTTTTTCATGTGGTGAAAGTATTGAAAAGTCTTTTGAAGACTAAGGTGCACCTGACCCAAATCATGGTATTTTGCATTGTCTCATCTGCATGTAAAATCTGGACATTGAAAAAGGAAGACCAAAGAAGAATTGATGCATTTGAGTTTTGATGCTGGGGAAGAATGTTGGAAGTACAATGGACTGGCAAAAAGACAAACAGATCTGTCCTGGAAGAAGTAGTCAAACTGCTCCTTAGAGGCAAGGATAGTGAGACTTCTTATCACGTAGTTTGGACATGTTGTCAAGGGACACCAGTCTCTGGAGAAGGAAATCATGTTTTCACCGTGCCTGCAACAATGGGCTCAAGCATA
>NW_022103911.1:11328120-11329376 GCF_000313985.2 Echinops telfairi
TCAATGTCCAGTTTTTGCATGCATATGAGACAATGGAAAGTACCCACGGCTTGGTCAGGTGCTCCATAGTCCTCAAAGTAGTACCCTTGATTTTCCATACTCTGAAGGGATCGTTTTAGATTATGGAGGAGAGCAGATGTGTCTACCATAACATGTCTTTTGATCTTTTGATTGCTGCTTTCATGAACATTGATTGTGGATCTAAGCAAAAGAAAATCCTTTATGACATAAGCCTTTTCTTCATTTATTATGATGTTACCTATTGGTCCTGGTGTGAGGATATGGGTGTTCCTTACATTGATTTTAAGCCATTTTAAGGACAGCAGTCCTTGATCTTCAGCAGCAAGTGCTTCAAATACTCCCTACTTTCAGCAAGGAAATGTGTCATCTGCCTATCCCAGGTTCCCATACACCCTACTCCAAAAGATGACTGAATGCACCACTGCTTCATCAGCTTGCTGAAACCCTTCCCTTAGCCCTCCTTCAATTCCTAGAGCCTTGTTTTGGGATTTTGTTTTCAATATATCTTGATCTTCTACCTTCAACACTGTTGGTTCTTGCTCATATATAAGCTCTTTTAAAGCTGTCAATAAAGGCCAAGGGGAATGTCACTTTCTTCCCTGTTTAGGCAATGATTCAAATCTGCTTTAGGGCTAACAATAAATAAGGCATTCAGCTCCAGCTTCACCACTTAAGTGCCTACAGACACCCTATTGTAGAAGCTAGCCTCTTGCCCCCAACTTTACTTGCTCCATGGACTCCCAAGTCCACCACTGTGTCTCCTGGTTCTACTGCTGCTGCTCTTCTACTGTTCTCCTGGTGCCAAAGGTGACTCTCAAATTAAGGAGGTTCCATTTATAGGGATCTCAGGATCCCAAGGATGTGTTCCCTCCTGGCTTTACTCTCTTGCTGGTAGTGAGATTCCCCTATTCCTGCTTCTGAGATGGCCAGTAGGATTGCATTTACAATGAATTCTGTTAACAATCTGTGGGTTTATGAGTTAATGCTCCGAAGATTGGCATCTGCAGATAGCAGACAGTTCCTGTGTCTTTGTGCCCACGTGAACACTATCCATCCCCCACAGGTAGCCATAGTGACCCCATATGGCAGGGTAGAACTGCACTTGTAACACAGTTTTAGGTTGGTTTCTGAGATTGTACTTCTCTATGGGAGTAGAAAGCCTCTGCTTTCTCCCATGATGTCAGTGGCATTGAACTGCTGACCTTACACTTGGTGGTACAACACATACCCACAGC
>NW_022103911.1:11330636-11331639 GCF_000313985.2 Echinops telfairi
TTCCCTTCATCTTTCATGTTCAAATATATTTAGAATATTATGAGAAAACAGCTGTAAGAACTTCTCAAGTTAAAGATTTTTTGAAGCAATATTTTTAATATATCTGAAGATACTTAGAGTAAGATATGAAAATATGATTTAATTACTTGTATCCTCTTCTTACATGGATAACATAAAATTTCCTTTGTATGGCAAAAATAAGTAATGTGCACACATCTGTCTGCCAGTTTGTGAGATGGCACAGAATTCGCTATTACATCTTCAAACGCTCAAATTCACTATTCTTAACAATATAAAAGCTAGTCAATGATGGATATTATCAAAATACGAAGTATTCTTATAAAATAGTTAAATTTCGCTAGAACAACTTCAAAGTCTGTTTCATGTGCCTCTTATTATCAACAGGGGACATTTTCTATCCTTATTTCTCACTAATCATTCCTGACAAGTGGTTGGCAAACTTACCTCTGGGTTCTAGGTCACTCTCCCCCCAAGGGACGAAAGCCGTGTGATGCGTGTGATGGAATGCCCTCCAACAAAGCAAAAGGACAGCTCTGTGCAGAGTCCTCAGATGCTTTACTTTTAGTGCAACCAAATTTAAAGTTTCCACTGTTGTTCCAGGTGTTTGACGTGACCCAGCACGTTCCTCTTCATAGAAAAGACAATGACCTTGTATAATACTAACATTTTCAACCAGGTGTACAATTCAAGCTTTATAAGACATTTATGACTCTAAATAAAATACTAAGGGAAAATTGTTTACAATATAAAAGAGGTGCAATGCAGTACAATGCACTGTTTATCCAAATATATTTATAAATATAAACATATACATAAACTAGGAGACCGGGTGACATAGTGTTTAAGTGTTTAACTGCTAACCCCAAATCAACAGTTCGAACCCATCCGACATTGCATGAAAGAAAAGAAGAGATTTTCGACTCCAGTAAAGAGGTACAGTCTCAGAACCGATAGGGCTGTGAGTCAACATTTACTCTATGAC
>NW_022103911.1:11333699-11334957 GCF_000313985.2 Echinops telfairi
AAATGATCCAAATGGATGTCTGAAGAGTCTTTAGAAACTTTCTCTTAACCATAAAGTAGCTAAGACAAATGGAAGGCATGAGGTAAAAAAGCTGAATAGAATATTTCGAAGCACTTGAGAAGATAAAGTAAAATATTATAATGAAATATGCAAAGATCCAGAGTTAGAGAGCCCAAAAGGAAGAACACACGCAGCATATCCTAAATTGAAAGAATCCAAGAGAAACATTCAAGTTTCAATTTGCAATATTGAGTCTATAAGAAAAGTATTGAATAATGCAGAACACATCAAAAGAAGATGGAAAGAATACACATAGTCCCTGTATCCAAAATAACTTGATGAGATTCCAGCATCTCCAGAGGTAGCATATGATCAAGAATCAATGGTACTGAAAAAAAGAAGTCCAGGTTACACTGAAGGCATTAGCCAAACACAAAGCTCCAGGAACTGAATAAATATGAATTTAAATGGTTCAACAAGCTGATGAAACACAGGAAACACTCACTTGTTTATGCCAAGAAATTTGAAAGACAGCTATTTGTCCAACTGACTAGATGAGATCCATATGTGAATCCAGTCCAAAGAAAGGTGACCTAACAGAAGGCTCAAAATATAGACCATTATCAGTAACATCACAAGCAAGTAAAATTTTGCTGCAGATTTTCCAACATCATTTGCAGCACTACATTGACAGGGGGCAGAGAGGCGTTCAGGTCAGGTTCAGAAGAGGATGTGGAGCAGGGTGTGTTAGGCTAAATTGTCTAAAGAAGCAGGTTGACTCCACTCATAACAAGGAGTATCTAGTTGACATAATCCCTAACCATCACAAACTACCCTTTGCCAATCTGATAACTTTATGCAACTCTTTAAAACAAACAATCACCCAAGAAAATAATGAAATCCTATTTGCACCAAATATGATATAACTAACATGGGTGCAACTGAAAATGGACCAGCCCCATCAAACCTTCTAGTACATAAGTGAACTAAACAAAAATATTCTGGGCCCAACAATTGCAGTTAAGTGAAATCCTACACCCAAAACCCATAATCCTATCACCATCTTCCCCCACCCATAGAAGTATGTGCATCAGGCGTTCAGACCTTTATCTCCCCATGGTCTGTTTTACAGTCTGTCCCTGGTCTGGTTTTAGCTGCTGATACTGTGTTTCTCCATTGTGTCTTCCCACAGATGCAGTCGACTTGATTTCTGTGTTTTCCATGTGGCGAAGCCCACGTGTTGTTGTCGGGGGGTGGG
>NW_022103911.1:11337011-11339963 GCF_000313985.2 Echinops telfairi
CTTGAGGAGATGGATTAACATAGTGGTTTCATCATTTGGCTCAAGGAAAGGAACGGTTGTGAGGATGGCCCAGGACCATGGAGTGTTTCCTTGCTTTATGCATCTGTTGCTGGAAGCCGACTTGATGGCACCCAATAACAACAACACTCATTTTCAACAGTATAGTGGAGAACTCCATCCAGAATGTGGTTATAACCATAACTATAGGGTCCAGATTTATAATACATTACATAAGGAGTTATGGTTAGAAGGGGCATATTAATTGACTACAACTCAGCTGCTTGGCCCCATGGGGACTGGTATACACCAGGATTAGCTGGAAAGAAGAAATGGTGTATTTGAATTGTGGTACTGGACAAGAATATTGAACATATCATGGACTGCTAATAGGACAAGCCAATCTATCTTGGAAGGAATAGGCCAGAGTGTTCCTTAGAAGCAAGGATGGCAAAGCTTCATTTTACATGCTTCAGACATAGCGTGAGGAGAAACCAGTCCCTAGAGAATGACATCATGCCATCATGCTTGGTGATGAAGAGCTAGAGAAAAAGTTGAAGGCCTAAAGGAGATGGATCAACACTGACTACAACAATGGGTACAAGCATAGGAATGATTATGGGAATGAAAAAGATTGGGCAGTGTTTCATTCTGTTTGCATAGGGTCACTATGTGTTGGAACTCACTCAAAGGCACCTAAAACCCAAAGGTTGGAACATCTTAAATAACAGACCTTCACACGTATTAGCTGGGGTATGAGATCCCCCTGGGAACTGATAAAAACCTTAGAACACAGAGGATAACCTGAGCTTCTTGCTTTATGAAAGCCAGGAGAAGAAGACATATTATGCACATAGCCCACTCACCCAAGAAAAAAATAATCCCATGAGCATTTGGGATGACGCTGGAAGTGGAAAAGAAAATGAACAGACACATATGATGGCAACAGAGTGTGAAAAATTGAACCCTACCTGAGAGCTGAGAGGAGCAACAAATAACTGAATCTTCCACGTGGCTTCATTGAATTCCTACATGAAGTTTTCTTCAGTTGTGAAAGTGAATACTTGTTTGGGGGAAGAGTAAACAGGTATCATTGAAGGTGAGAGAAATTCACTATTTAGTCATTACTGTCCCATACTGGGACAAGTATTGAACCTGACCTTTTACATATCATCTTTGCTTATGCAGTGTGCTTATAATCTCTAATTTTAAAGTCGCTATTTTAATTAGCCTGGTGACTTTAGTATACTTTCACTATTAAGCTGAATTTCTAAGCCCAATAGAGAAAGAGTGCTACGGGGAGCATGGGTGGTGGCAGAAAGTGTGGGGTTTCTGAAGAAGGGGGTGTATTTGACCTCTGCTTTATCAACTCAAGCCCAGGTGGAACAGTGCTTATAGGCTGGGCTGTGATCCACAAGGCTGGCAGTGGGAAACCATCAGTCCATCCAGGGGACTTTCTCCTCCTTCAAAGAGTGACTGCCTCAGAAACCCACCGGGAGGTTGTTATGGCTAGGCATCTACTTGATGGCAGTGAATTTGGTTTGGTTTGAGTTTATCAGCTTAGAGCTGATTCTTCTCAGAGTTGTTTCAGTTGGTGTCAAGAAAGTTTTTCCATTGAACCAGGAACAGGGATGGGACTCGAGATAATAAAAGAATAGGGGGAAGGTGAGAAGAGGTGGGGAGGGAGTGGGGCGCTAATGGCAAAGAATGGCACATAACCACACACCCCCATCCAGGGGGAAGAACAACAGAAACCAGAGGGGAAGGGAGACAGCAGTGGGTGTGAGATTTGAAAATAATTAACAAACTACAATCTATCAAGGGGCCACGAGGGTTGGGGGGCAAGGAGGAGGGAGGGGGGAAAAAGGAGTCTGTTGGTAAGGCAATGGCTCTACGTAAAACTGCATTTCAACAATCTGCACATCGAGCTATTCTGCAAACAGGTCCTCTCTGTGGTGATGCTTTCATAAGCAGTTCTCAATTAACTTCTGACAAATATATCAAATATTGAAGCATATATATTTTTAAAGCGAACGTTTTATTTTGCAATCCAACTATTATAAGAATTGTAGAGAAATAAAAAGTTGCTTCACCAAATATTGCAGGTTACTTTTCTAGTTTATTCTTTTAATAACAATGAAGAGATAACTGTTTGTTATCATAACATTTTGTTTTGATAAGTTAATTGTGCTTGCTTCTTAGGCATTCTTATATTCCAATTGCTATGCTTTTCCTATAAGCTCATGAAAAATGTAATGTATGTGACCAGCCTTGGTGGCACAGTGGATTAAACATTGGCTACTAAGCACAAGGTCAGTAGCTTAAAGCTACCAGTTTCCTGTAAGAGAGAAACAAGGACTTCTGCTATTGTAAAAATAATGTTACTTTTTTTTTCCAAGAAGTAGCATATGAACAGAACCGATGGTACTACAAAAAGAAGCTCAAGTTGCCCTGAAAGTCTTAGCCCAAAACAAGGTCCCCAGGAACTGATGAAATGCCAAATGAAACCTTTCAACATGATAGTAAAGCATGGTAAGCACTAACACATCTATCCCATGAAACTTGGAAGACAGTTGACCAGAGGCTAACCATATATCCAAAGAATATCTGCCATTTCAAGGAAGGTGACCCAAAAGAATGCTCAAATTATAGAAGCATTTCAATATCACATTCAGTTAAAGTTTTGCTGAAGATCATCCAACACTAGTTGTAGCATTGCATTGGCAAGGATGGTGCAGGACTGACTGTGTAGAGTTTTCTTATGTTGTGCATGACTTCTAATTTCCTTAAACCTAAAGAAAACTTGTTGTCTAAGATGACAGTTAGGTCAGACAACAGAGAACATGCAAGCTTTGTGCATTAACCTAAATAGTGACATCATCCATTTTCTGGTTATTTCTATAAGTCTCTGATGTTGTGTATATTGTTTTTACCCTTATTCATATAGTCAAATGT
>NW_022103911.1:11340666-11344817 GCF_000313985.2 Echinops telfairi
ATGCCATCTCATAATGACCCTTTGGACAGGTTTGGCCTGCCACTGTAAATTTCAGAGACTGTTTATGGGAGTAGAAAGAAAAAGTGTCCCCCCACCCCCCATCCCAGGAATGACTAGTGATTTCACACTGCATACCTGGTGGGAAGCAGCCCGAACTGTAACCACTACAGCACCAGGCCTCCTCGGGGTAGAAAAATAAAAAGCATTCATATTAGTATGTAAGAAAGAAATCATTTTGATTTTTAAAGATATTTTTAACATTTAGAGTTTAAAACCATAATTATTATATAAACTTAACATCTTTCTAAAACATTTAAAATTAGTGTGGTTTATTTATTGCCTATGAAAGTGTTTCTTAATACCAAATTGCATATCTAGACATTCTCTATATAACCAAGCTTCAGATATTGTAGATTTAATAAACCTTTGTTCAATATAAGCAGTCTTGAATTTATCTTTACCTTTTTAACTTATTTTTATTTAATTTACAATTAATATGTGAACAGTTACTTCAAGTTAGTTCCTAAGATTTTTTCTTCTATTATTTTTCCTTTTCTTTTATTATTATAATAGACATAAGTTCCTCTCACAATCCACAACATATTCAATTCTCTTCACCATTACCGCAATTCAAATATACCACCAATGATTAGTCTGTGTATCATAGTAGTTTTCACAAACATGTGAGGCACCTGGTGGACGGTGGAACAGCAAGGACATCATACACGAAGAAATCAAAATGTTATTAAGAAGACAGGAAAGAAAGTAAAGATCAAAGTATATGTCAGAAGTGACTCTTAAAATTGTTCTTTCCTTGCATGTCTCAGAGAGAGAAAGTACATTTCTACAGATTGAGAAATGGGGATGAGCAGTCTCCCAAGAGGAAAAAGTACCTAATAATACTTGCATAGAACCCAGGGGTGGAATATGCCTGGTACTATGTTCCTAATAGTACTTTTGACCCAGTTTCTGTCCAACCCTGGGTGACCCAGACAATGTGCTACAGACTGCTGGGACTTGAGACCCTGTTCTCTTGAGGCACACATCATTTCTCACAGACCGCACTCGAAGGATGCAAGGTGGAATCGCGGCCAAGTGAACCGAGTTTTCCCTCACACTCACTGGTAGTTCTTGGACTTAAGACTGAAAAACTCCATAGTATGAGAAGAATCAAATAACTGCTATCCCAAGGGTACAGAACTGGTGAACACTGGACTCTTATTCAGATCTCTTGCTTTGAGGGTGCCCAACGAATGGATTTTCAGGACTAAATATTTTAGTGCCCTCCTTGCTTTATTAAGCTATGTATGAATTTGGTAAGTATGGTTCTACCACTATCAATTAGTATTGAAAGCTTTGCCTTGTAACTAACCCTCATTATTTGTGCAAATAAAGTCCAGTCACTTAAGTGCTAAATCTGTACTAGACTATAATGCATGTATTTCAATTCCTTGCCTGCCTATAATTTCCTATTCTCAACCGTGTTTTAAATTCTATACCTCTGGACAAATTAAAGACTCTATTGATAGAATTACCTTATGTCTTAGAAAGAAGATTAATAATGTTCTCAAACATAAAATGGCAATGATGTCTCTAAGATGAACAGGGGACATATATACACCATTGATAGATGAATGATTTGAGGCTAGCAATTCATTCTACTCCCAATCTAAGAAAAATTCGTTCTTATGACATAGCCCTACTTTATACTCACCCTCATTATGAGATCATAGAAGACATGGGTGCTATAGCAAAGTGTAGCAAAGAAACCAGATGGTGCTCAGCTATCAGAAAGAATAGAGGCTGGGTCTTAAAAGCTTGTCTAAAAAATACCGGCCATATAAGTGTTGTGTCAACTCATCCACATGGATAAAGCACACCAGTCTATGTGATCCAAGGATTGTAAATAATAGATTCAAAATCTGAAAGCGGGAATTGCTTCACAGTTTAAATTGTGAAAACCCAGCTTGCAAAAGGCTATGGATGACAGCAGAATCCCAATATTCATGTACAGAGTCTAAGCCTCTGATGAATCCCCTCTGACTTAGTTGAGGCATGTGAATAGCCTTCTTATCAGTCAGATAACATTTTAAAATCAATTATGTTAGATTTAAATCATATTAAAATAAATGTAGTTAGGTCAAAAGGTAATGTTTTAGTTGATATCCCTTTTGACCCACTTAAAAATGGTTTTATTCATTAAAAAAAGTGAAGGGGAAAAGCATGTGGGTTGTTTGCAGTGAATCCCTCTGACCATAGACCAGGTATGTGAATAGTCTGAGCGCATAGCAGAGTGCAATGGGAAATAGATTGTGGCAGATGTAGTTAGGTTAAAATTTGACACATTATCATTTGATTTATTTTTTGACCCATTTTAATTTTATTTTAGTTTTTAATATTTTCTACTTCCTTTTAGATCATTTTATTTCCTCTGTTCCATTTTGTTATTGTCATTGGTTTTTGTTTTGTTTTGTTTAATTTTTTTCTCTATGTGAAATCCAAGATAGTTGAATCTATGGAGACAGTAACTGAATTAATGGTTTCTTGGGGTTCTAGCAGGGGAGGTTGTGGTGGAAAGGGGTGCCAATAATAATGAGTACAAAGAAGAGAGTGTGCAAAAAATTGATTGAAGTAATGTTAGCACAGCTCTTCAAGATATGAGTGAATTATTGAATTGTATGGTATGTGGATTGTGTGCCAGTAACACTTTAAAAAGAAAAAAATAATCTTGATAATAAAGTACCTAAAGTACATGGAATAAATAATGAAGTAAAAGAGATGGACAGAAATTTTCAAGGGGGGATTGGGAAGACAAAATTATAATGCATGTGCAAAGACCTGGAGTTAGAAAACCAAAAAGGACGAGCATGCCTAGGATATATCCAGCTGAAAGATATAAATAAAAACTCAAATCATGAGTTACAATGTTGAAAGATTCCATGATTAAAATATTAAATGATGCAGCAAGAATCCAAAGAACATGAAGGAGTCACAGATAACATGACCAGGTTTCCTCAGTGCTCAATATTGAACCATTCCAAGAGGTTACAAATCTATGATTAATGGTATTAAAGGAATCAACCCAAGCTTCACTGAAGGCATTAGTGAAGCACATGAATTGATGCAATACAAAGGAACTACTTCAACAACTTATGAATCACTGGAAGCCCTCATTCATCTATGCTACAACAAATGGAAGACAGCTACCTGGAAAAACCATGGGGAGAGATCCATACATGTACTCCTTCCAAAGAGAAGTGATCCAGTGTGGAAATTATTAAACAATATCATTAATATTACATGCAAGAAATTTTATTTCAAGTTTATTTGACAACAATAGCAGCAATACATTGACAGGGATCTGTCAGAAATGCAAGACAGATTCAAAAGAGCATGTAGAAGGGGGAATAAGAGGGACTTATCATGACTGACCTTTATGAGTCATGGCTGAAAGAAGACAATATTTGTTCACTTGTGTTCTATGCACTATGCAAAGATATTTAACAGTATAGATCCTAAAAAACTATATATAGCCTTGAGAAGAATGGAAATTCCGGAACACTTCATTATACTTATGTCCAGATTGTACATAGACCGTGGGGCAGTCATTCAAACAGAACAAGGCAATGCTTCTCTGCTGAAAATCAGATAGTGTGTGTGTTAGGGTTGTAGCACAGGCAGCAAACAGCAGGGAGGGTCACCAACAGTCAGACAGAGGACAGGATCCAACAATCCCAAGCTCAAGCAATGTATACACTAGCAGCATAGCAAAGCCGATCTTGAAGGAGCCTCAAGCTCTAGTGACATGGCCCACGGGTTGGGTGTCCCATGGGTAGTGTAGCTCACGAGTTGAGGCAGAGAATTAGTGAAGGCAAACGCAGACTGGTTGGATCACCAGAGAGCAAGAGAGAGAGAGAGAGGAAAGGCTTTCAAATCCATTTATCTCTTTACCCTCCAATCAAACTGTGACCTTATTAATCTTATTGACCATGTTGGCACAATAAATCTATGTACCACACTTGGTAAAGTAAAAAAGAAGGTTCTTGAGTAGATAGATTGACCCATTGACTGCAGCAATGTGCTCAGACAAAAGAACAGTGAAGATTGCACACACTGAGTCATGCTCCAATCTATTGTGCATGGGATCATTC